>NW_025851785.1:0-33843 GCF_002878395.1 Capsicum annuum | reverse complement strand
GTGTTCTATTTGTGAAAATTTATAGGAACCAACAGAAAAAGATTGAAGCAGCAGCCCCATTATCGCCTTTTAGTGGCCAAAATGAGGAGAAGTCATCAACGCCATCTAATGCAAGGACACTGAGAAAACAATCCTTAACTGGCATCCCACTACCAACCATGTCGAGAAGATCTTCACTTGGAGGAGGGAGCGTGCCGGATTCTTGTAAGTAAAATGAATTCTAAGTTTCAGTTAAAACCCAATACTGATCAAATATAGCATTTACAGAATCGTCGTTCATTTTTACAGGTGCAAATGAAAGTAGAAATTGCAAAAATCCAGGCGCGTTAGCCAAGTTAACAAAGAGGTGGCTATGAGGAAACAACACTAAGTAGTTAACACCAAGAAGATGATACATGAAATAAAGATTGAAAGACATAAATAGCTGGAAAGGGAGATTAAAAGAAGTCAGTCCACCTCAGCAACTAGTTCAAGAAAGTAGTTATAACTGCCAATTAGTTAGACATTATTTACTATCACTGTTCATTCTCAAATCAGTTAAAAGTAGTTACAATTGTATTCATAGTGTATTCCATTTTCTGTGCAATAAAGAATCATCAATAACAAATATCAGTTTTTGTTCTAAATTTCTCTCTATGGTGTTGCAATATTTCCGATCCACACGTTCAACTACACTAAAGTAAGTGAACACCAAAAAAATATTAAATTAACATGAAAATTCAGAAGTAGAATAAAGCTAAAGTATCTACAAAATAATAAGGAAAAGTTCAACTTAAAAGAGAGCAGGATATTATCTGAAGGAGTTAGAAGCGACATGAAAAAATTAAATAGTTACCAATATTTTTGTTAACTAGACATTTTATAGTAGTGGATGTTTAGAAGTAGCGACTATTTAAACCAACCCTTTTGTCAATGAAAAGCCATCTCTTCAAACTTTTCTTATAACTACTACTGGGAATGGATTCCATTAAGTATGAGCTTCCTACAATCTGAAAAAGTTAAAAATATTATGCGGTGTGATTCTGAAATTAGTTGTGTGATATAACACTGACAGAAAATTATTGCACAGTACCTCATCTCCCGAACCACACTGCATTTACACTACAAAACAGAACATTTTGCCTCGCAATTTATTTGAGTCTAACGTGTCTTCCTACCTAGAAAAACAAGTTAGGTATGTGTCGAAACAACATTATATGACCTCTTATATGAAAGTTTACCATCACGGAAAAAACAAAGAAAATTAAAAATATTTCATGCTAACATGCGAAGAATATACTTGAATTCTAACTAAATACATTTTAAGTTGAAGAAAATTCAATAAACCCTCGACTCAAACAAACAGAAAAAAACTACAACACAACAACACGATAAACAGATGCAAATCAGCTGAAAAAACCCTACTCTCTATAAGGAATTTTCATCAAAAATCATAATTCTATCAAAAGAAAACACCAAATAAAAATAAAGAACAACCATAAACAACTCAAATGAATTCAACCAACAATTGGAAACAGGAAACACCCTAAAAGATGTAGAGAAGATTACTTTCAGTAGGAAATACACATAAAACTCATGCATGCCACCTGCTTCGATTCAGAAATTCAAATTCATGTATCTGAGCTGACATGCATACAAAAAGACGTTCAATATCTATAAACAGAAGTCCCCTCTTCTCATACAATAACACAATAGCATCTACAATGTAGTCTTTTAAGAGTTTCGTTTAGGGGGAGATTTTCTCTCTCATTAGTTTTATGCTTTTTAGTATTAAGTTTTATATGTAGGCCAATTGGCTAAATCATATAATAATATTATGTTTTTAGTATTGTTTTCTTTGTCGTCTGAATTATCACCATGATAGTTTGCAACTAATAGCTTCCGCATGACGCACTCTCGATTTTGAACCCAACACCACTTTCACTGATTTGTAGTACCTGTGGATGCTCCACAGAGGAGGAGCACTACTACTGCTGTGTACTGACCGACCTCTGTCTTCTCTGTGGCTCTAATAAAAAGAAAGAAAGAAAGAGACTGATTTTGACTTCAATAAAATACAAAAGACTTTTTAAAGCTTTTGATTTTAAATTAATGTTATGTCAAATATTCATAAATGTTATTTAATCTTGTGTTCTTAAACATTCCACATGAAACTATGGAGTATTTCTAACTAAAATTTTAATTTTTTAATTAAATAATGTGTCAAGTCAATATGGGTCAATCAAAGTAATAAAGCCGTTTCATCTGAAAAAAAAATAAAATAAATGTTGCACTTCAAACATCAACTTTCTATGTAATTTTCAAATTATTTTCTATAAACTTGTCGATTACAAGTTCGGATAAAAGAAGTGGATTGTTGAGAATCTCTCAAAAATAACCATTTTTTTTCCTTAATCTCATAAGGATATGTATTAATTATGTCTTAAAAGTGCTTATTTATTTATGTCTTAAAGAACAATTTCTCTCTATTAATGAGACCTTTTATATGTCATCATCTTATTATAATAAAGTGTTTATATATAGTCTTCAAAAAAATTACTATTAAGAATAAAATAGAAAAAGGAGAATTTTGTATCTTAATAATCTAAATTGACGAAGGGGAGCCTTGGAGTAACTGGTAAAAAGTAAAGTTATCTCATGGATTTTTAATTGTCTGAATCAAGTTAGGCAAACTTTTGGGCCTAAGGAAATTGCTTTGGGTCACCTTTAATTTTTTTTTAATTTTGCATTTAAATACTTTAACCAAAAAAAAAATTGTTCGGTATCATATGATTATCATCTCATTCTATTTTTATTTATGTGAAACAAATATATATATATATATATATTCCTAAAGTTAAAAAAAATTTAACTGTATCACTATGTTGCAGTTGTTAGAACTGCATTATTATTATTAGGACATAATAAATTTGGTAGAGTAGATGATTCTTGAAAGAAAGAGGCCATATATAGTGTTCTATTGGCTTATGAATGCTTCATCATTACATGCCATGTTGTATGGGTTGATCTTAAAGAAAGGTTTGACAAGATAGATAGATGGTTGTAACTGTGAGAAATCAAGTACCTAAAAAACCTCAGTTTTAGCATTTCGCTCATATGGCTTTAAAAAACCAAAACCATCGATTTAGGGGAGCGGCCAAGAAGTTTCGCCCAAAAACGTGCTCCGGCTGCTGTACCATTCATCGATCCATAAGCTAGCACACACAAAAATATCGCAAAATATTCTCAACTTTTCATATTTTTCTCATGTCTTAAATAAAACTTTGTCTTCCCTCCAAAATAACATGGCCGTTAAGGGCGCTCAAGAAGTATCGCCCAAAACACCATTGATCCATAGGCGAACACACATACAAAAAATCGCAAAATATCCTTAGGATTTTTTTTGGCGAAACTTCTTGTGAACTCCCCTAACACCCTATTAAACGGATCGTGTTGATTTTGGGGATGGATGAAGGTCTTTCTAAAGCCATATGAGTGAAATACTTAAAACTTAGGATTTTTGAGATTTTTCGTGTCTGTTAACCTATGGATCAATGGGGGATTCGAACGTCGGAGTGAGTTTTGAGCAAAATTTCTTGGTGTGCACCTTACAACTTAATAGATCGTGTTGGTTTGGCAGGGAGGGGGAGTTGGAGTTTTTTTAAAACATATATGAGCGAAATACTTAAAAAAATTAGGATTTTTTTTGTGAATTTTCGTGTCTATTAACCTATGGATCAATAGGGGGTTCAATCGTCGGAGTGCGTTTTGAGCAAAATTTCTTGGGCGCTCACCTAACAACTAATTAAATGTAATAGTTTTTTTTTTTGGGGGGGGGGGGGGGGGGGGGGGGTTTTTTTTTTTTTTTATCCATACGAGTAAAATGCTAAAAACTAAGGATTTTTGGCATATGGATTGTGTTGGTTTGGGGGGTGACGGAGATTTTTTAAGCCATATGAGCGAAATTTGTAAAACTAAACATTTTTTGTGATTTTTTGTATGTGGTAGCCTATAGGGGTCCAATCATAGGAAGGCGCATTTTGAGCAAAATTTCTTGGGCGCACCCTTTATAATAACTTATTAATAGATCATGTTGGTTTAGGGGGTTGCTGAGGTTTTGTAAGCCATATGAACGATGTACTAAAAACTATGAATTTTTTTGTGATTTTTCATGTGTTAGCCTATGGATTGATGGGGTATGCAGTTGTTGGAGTACGTTTTAGGCGATACATCTTGGGCGCTCCACGGACGACCTATTAAATGGATCATGTTGGTATGGGGGGTGCGGGAGTGGCAGAACGAGGTTTTTTAATCCATATAAGCGATATATGAAGCACTGAATATTCTTTTGCGATTTATTGTATGTGTTAGCCTATGGATCGATGGGGTTTGCAAACGTCGAAGTGAATTTTGGGTAAAACTTCTTTGGCACACTCCTGATGACCTATTACATCGATCGTGTTGGTTAGGGGGTAACCCGAGGTTTTTTTAAGCCATATGAATGAAATAGGTAAAATTGAAAATTTTCATTTGTCGGATTGATAATAGATCTTTCCGTATATAGGTCGGATCGATAATCGATTTGTTGAATTCATAATCAATCCGTCCATATATAGGTCGGATTGATAATCGATTTGTCGGATCGATAATATATCTGTCTATATATCGGTCTGATAGATAATAGATCTGTCTAAAAAATGAGTCATTTTCCTAAAAAATAAAAAATTGCAATCTATTTAATTAAGAGAAGATTTGAAAAGGCCATTCCAAAAGATCCCTTCTTTTATTCCAATACAAAAAAAGTCCAGTCCTAACAAAAATGGGAGTGCATTTTCCTATTAAATAAGTTTTGAGTTTAAAATTGTTCATTGTCAAACTTGATGTAGGAAAAAACAAAAATAATGTAAGTTTTGGAGGCTAAGAGTTATTAAAGAAAAGTTACCTCTATTTAAAGTGTTTTTTCTCCATACATACACCATTCTCAGCTCTCTAGGTTAGGTTTTGGTTTGTCAATTCGTTGTGATGTTGTTCGAGCAACCGTCACCTCTGCCGCTGCGGCTACCGCCACCACCTCCACAACCGACACCGGCTGAGATCAGAAGATTCTGATTCAGATGATGAATTTGTGATTGACGATGATGGCTGGAAGAAGTATTCTCAACAGCTACCAGAAAGCGAGGTATCTAATGCTTTTCTCTATGTTTATTCTTCATCAAATAATTATATTCATGTTGAAGCTCGTCAGTATGGTTTACAGCTCTGAATAGACGACTTAGGGAGATTATTATTGATTGTATTGAGTTTAATGAAACTCTGTGAGAAATTTTTTGTTGGTTCTGTTTGTTGATGCTGATTGTTCAGCCGAGGATCGTTACGGAACAAACTCCTCAAAATACGTAAATTTGAGTAAAAATTTTCCCATATAGGTTCTAATTTCTTAGTAAGTATCTTTATCGCATTAGTTTGCTAACTCGATGTATAATTTTTTCCATTAAGCTGCTGGCAGGCTTTCTTTATCAATGGCATTTGAAACTATGTTAGATAAAGGATCTCTAGAAGGGTATTATGAAAGGATAGTGAAGGAAGACATTAATGGATATCCTAACTTAGCATAAAAGAAAAGAGTTTATAATATGCTTACTCTTGTTTTCTAGCTTTAACTTCTTTTTGTTTCTTTCGAAGGCATCATATGGATGCCAAAAAACAACAACAACTATTAAACAACATGCCAAACGTGAGGTTTAATCGCTCAACTTTGCTCCTCCAATTGTTTTGAGATTTCAACTTTACAATCTTTAGGCCCTGAACTGAAGTGGTGTAATTCTATAGGAAGTGGCTTCTTACTATAGCAAATTAATAGAAGAAAAGGGGGAATTCGCCAAAAGTTTAAGAAAAAATTGAACTGTGCCATTCATCGATTATTCTGTATAATATAATTCTACCGTGATGTTTTATTATTCTGTATCTCATTTGGTTGAAGCATATTACATTTGTTGATTCTTGAGACGAGACGTTTGTGACGGTGGGAGGTGGCAGGGCGTGAAATTAGTCGAGGTGCGCGCAAGATGACCCGGACACCATGGGTATCTAAAAAATCTCTCCATTTCAATGTAGTTATTATGGTAAAGATGAAAACACATGGCATTTCATGTTTCAATAGCTGGTCTCCCTCTCCATTAGGTATATAATCTTATTCAACTGGCTAACTTTATTATTTGTTACTTTCATCTGTTGTTGTTTAATACGTTTAGGTTGTCACACTACTTTGTGGTGGTTACTTTCCACTTAATTATTTGTTGCTATATTTTCCCTTTTTCCATACCTACTACTATGATTTGATGTACTCGAGGCTTAGTGTCCACGGTCTGGGTACACTCTACCCTCCTCAAACCCCACTTGTAGGTATGTTATATGTTGTATCCATATAGTGGTATGTTATATAGTTGGGTCCTTTGCATATGTTGTATCCATAACTTGTTCTCGCGAAGAGGTGTAATTCTGTAGGAAGTGACTTTTTACTATAGCAAATTAATAGAACATAAAAGGGTAGCCCGGTGCAATTAAAGCTACCGCTATGCGCGGTGTCCGGGGAAGGGCTCCACCACAAGGGTACGTTACATTTCTGCTAGAAGCTGTTGGATTCCAAGGATTGAACCCGTAGCCTTCAAGGAATCTTGATGTTGATTTGCTCTTATATAAGCTCTGATCATTGAATTCAATAGAATTAGAGGTGGGTTTGGTGTTAAATCGAAAAGGATGCGAGAAAAATTGGACCTTTTGAGGGAAGAGTAAAGATTTATGAGATGGGTTGTGATGGGAATGTTGAAGTGATTATACGAGCATGGATTTGAGTAAGAGAGCTCAGGTTTTTTGCAGGAAGAAAGAAGAAGTTGGTGGCAGTGAAATGAGGTCATTGAGTTCTTGATTGGTGTTCAGCGTTATTGGAGTTCGAGATAAATGTTTAGATAATCACCGTTAATTGTAGTATCCTTTAAATCTGCTCTAATGATTGCTTAGTTGCTACTCTGTAACTTCTCTTACAACAATATATCAACAGTTACTTAGCGCCATCAGTCACTCTTAAGCATAAATTGATCACACTGGGATCATCCCCAACCTTCTTGGCATACCCCGATCAATTTTCGTTCCACAGCACGCTCGGACCCCATGTCTACCCTGAAACCATGGGATATAGCACACCGATTTGGCTAAAAAATATCCTTTTCCCGCCGTTTCACCCGTTTGTCCACCCAAATGGCCACGAAAATTTAAACGAACCACACTAGGGCGATCCTCTACCTCCCTATCACTCCTGGGTCAATTTTTGACCCACAGCATACCCGAACCTCGGGCCAACCCCTGAAACCGTGAGCTATAGCACATCGATTTGGCCCAAAAATGCCCCGTTCGTGCTGTTTCGCTCGTTTGTCCTCTGAAATGGCCATAAAAATTTAAACAAACCATACTGGGATGATCCACAACCTCCCTATCATGGTCTGGTCAATTTTTAAACCCATATTACGCTCGGCCCCCAGGTCCACCCCCGAAACCGTGGGCTATAGCACACTAATTTGGCCCGAAAATGCCATGTTCGCACCATTTCGCCTATTTGTCCACCCAAATGGCCACAAAAATTTAAAAAGACCACACTAGGATAATCGTCAACCTCCCTGGAATGCCCCAACCAATTTTCGGTCCATATCACTCCTAAACACAGGGCCCACCCCCAAAGATGTGGGCTATAACACACCGATTTGGCCCAAAAATTCTTCGTTTGCATCGTTTCGCCCGATTGTACACCTAAATGGACACAAAAATTTAAATGGAACACACTGAGATGATCTCCAACCTCCCTGCCATACCCCGGTTGATTTCTGTCACACAACATGCTCAGGCCCCGAGCCCACCCCCGAAATCATGGGCAATAGCTTACCGATTTGGCTCAAAAACTCCCCGTTTGCACCATTTCGCCTGTTTGTCCATCCAAAAGGCCATGAAAATTTAAATGGACCATACTGGGATGATCCTAACCTCCCTAGCACGACTCAGATAAACTTTAGCCCACATTACACTCGGATCCTAGTCCCACCCCCATAACCATGGGCTATAGCACCCTAATTTGGCCCGAAAATGCCCGATTCATGCCCTCACCCGTTAGTCCACCTTAATGGCCTCGAAAATTTAAATGAACCACACTGGAATGATCCCTAACCTCTCTGACACGTCCTATTAATTTTTGACTCACAGCACTCCCGGATCCTAGGCCTACCCTCAAAACTGTGGGCTATAGCATATCGATTTGGCTAAAAAATGTCTCTTCGCGCCATTTCGCATGGTTGTCCACCCAAATAACCACAAAAATTTAAAATAAAAACATTAGTACGATCCCCAACCTCCCTGGCATGCTTCGGTCAATTTTTGGCCTATGGAATGCCCAAACCCAGGACCACGCCTAAAACCATGGGCTATTGCACATCGATTTTTTTCAAATTTGCGCCGTTTTGCCTGTTTATCCACCTAAATAACCACGAAAATATAAACGAAACACATTGGGACGATCCCAAACCTCTTTGGCATGATCTGGTCAATTTTTGGCCCATAGCACGCCCAAACCCTAGGCCCACCCCCAAAATCATGGGTTATAGCACACTGATTTGTCCCGAAAACTCCCCATTCGCGCCGTTTCGCCCGTTTGTCCACCTAAATGGCCACAAAAATTTAAACTGACCACACTGGGATGATACTAACCTCCTTGACATGCCTCAATTGGTTTTTGGCCCATAGAACGCCTGTACCCCAGGTCCACCCCCAAAACTGTGGGCTATAGCACACCGGTATAGCTCGAAAATTCTTCGTTTGCGCTGTTTCGCCTGTTCATCCACCCAAATGGCCACAAAAATTTAAACGGACCACGCTGAGATGATCCACAACCTCCCTATCATGCCTCGTCTAATTTTTAGTCCACAAACCGCCCGAACACAGGGCCCACCCCAAAAGTCGTGAGCTATAGCAAACCAATTTGGCCTAAAAATGCCCCATTCGCATCATTTCACCCGTTTTTCCACCCAAATAGCCAAGAAAATTTAAACGAACCACATTTGGATGATCCTCAACCTTCCTATCACTCCTCGATTGATTTTCAGGCTACAGCACGCCCGGATCCCAAGCCCACCCTCGAAACCGTGGGCAATAGCACATCGATTTGGCCCAAAAATATCCCATTAGTTCCGTTTCGCCCGTTTGAATGCCCAAATAGCCACGAAAATTTAAATGGACTATACTGGGATGATCCCCAACCTCCTTGACATAATACGGTTGATCTTTAGCCCACGGCACACTGGGACCCCAGTCCCACCCCCAAAACCATGGGCTATAACATATTGATTGGGCTAACAAATTCCTGGTTCGCTCCGTTCTGCTATTTTGTCCACCCAAATGGCCACACGAATTTAAACGGACAAAACTGGGATGATCCATATCCTCCCTGACATGCCTCAGTCGATTTTTGACCCACAGTATACCCGAACCACAGGCCCACCCCCAAAATCGTGAGCTATAGCACATCGATTTGACTTAAAAATACCCCGTTCGCGTCACTTAGCCCGTTTGTCCACTAAATGGCCATGAAAATTTAAACGTACTACACTGGGAAGATCCCCAACCTTCCTGTCATGCCTCGATCGATTTTTGGCCCACAGCACGCCCGTACCCCAGGCTCACCCCACACTGATTTGACCCAAAAATTTCCCATTTACGTTGTTTCGCCTGTTTGTCCAACCAAATGGCCACAAATATTTAAACGGACCATACTAGGATGATCCCCAACCTCCCTGGTATGCTCGATATATTTTTGACCCATAGTACACCCGCACCCTGAGCCCACCCCTAAAGCCGTAGGCTACAGCACACCGATTTGGCCCGACAATATCTTGTTCACATCGTTTCGCCAGTTTGTCCACATGAATGGCTACAAAAATTTAAATGCACCACACTGGAATGATCCCCAACCTCCCTGGCACATCACGATTGATTTTCGACCCATAGCACGCCTGAACCCCGGGCCCTCTCTCAAAACTGTCGGCTATGTAGCATACCGATTTGGCCTAAAAATGGCCATAAAAATTTAAATAAACCACACTAGGACGATCCTTAACCTCCATGGCATAGACCGATCAATTTTTGGCCCACATATTGCCCGAACCCCAAGCCCACCCCTAAACCCATGGGCTATTGCACACAAATTTGGCCTGAAAATGCCCAGTTCTCACCGTTTTGCCCATTTATCAAAGCAAATGGCCACGAAAATTTAAACGGACCAGACTAGGATGATCTCCAATATCACTGGATGCCTCGGTTGATTTTTAGCCCGTAGCACGCCCAAAACTCGAGCCAACCCCAAATACCGTGAGCTATAGCGCACGTATTAAGCCCAAAAATGCCTCGTTAGCATCATTTTGCCCGTTTGTCCACCCAAATATCCACAAAAATTTAAACGGACCATACTGGGATGATCCCTAACCTCCCTAGTATGGCTCGATAAATTTCTAATCCACAACACGATGGGTCCCACCCCCCAAAACCATGGGCTATAGCATACTAATTTGGCTCAAAAATGCCCCGTTCTTGCTGTTTCACCATTTGTCCATCAAAACTGCCACGAAAATTTAAACGGAACACACTTGGTTGATCCCCAACCTCCCTGACATACCTTGATAAACTATTGGGCCACAGCACGCCCGAACCCGGGCCAACCCCCAAAACCATGAGCAATAGCACGCCGATTTGGCCCAAAAATGCCCAGTTTACGCTATTTCGCCTGTTTGTCCATCCAAATGGCCACGAAAATTTAAACGGACCATACTGGGATGATCCCCAACCTATTTGACATGGCTCAATTGATTTTTAACCCACAGAACGACCAAACCTCGGGCACACCCCCAAAACTGTGGGTTGTAGCACATCTATTTAGCTCGAAAATGCCCCGCTCGCGCCATTTTGCCCGTTTGTCCACCCAAATGGCTACAAAAATTTAAACAGACCATACTGGGATGTTCTACAACCTACCTGGCATGCCCCAATTAATTTTTAGCACACAACACACCCGTACCCTAGGCCTACCCAAAATCGTGGGCTAAAGCATATTGATTTGACGTAAAATATGATTTGCCCCGTTTCCCCTGATTGTCTACCTAAATGGCCACAAAAATTTAAATGGACAACACTTGGATTATCCTCAACCTCTCTGGTATTCCCCGATCAATTTTTGGCCCACAGCACACCCAAGCCCACCCCCGAAACCATGGGCTATAGCACACCAATTTAGCCCAAAAATGCCCCATTCACGCTGTTTCGCTCTTTTATCCACCCAAATAACGATGAAAATTTAAACGGAACACACTGGGATGATCCCCAACATTCCTGGCATGCTATGGGCGATTTTCATCCCACAACACGCCCAAACCCCAAGCCTACTTCCAAAACCATGGGCTATAGTACATTGATTTGGCCCGAAAATACCCTGTTCGCCTTTTCACCTGTTAGTCCTCCTAAATGGACATGAAGATTTAAATGGACAAGATTGTGATGATCCTTAACCTCCTTGGCACCCCTCAATCTATTTTTGTCCCACTGCACGCCCGATCCCCGGGCCCACCCTAGAAATCGTAGGCTATAGCACACCTATTTGGCGGGAAAATGCCCTATTCATGTCGTTTTGCTCGTTTGTCCACCCAAATGGCCCTGAAAATTTAAATGAACCAAGCTGGGATGATCCCCAACTTCCCTGGCATGGCCCGATCGATTTTTAATCCACAACACTTCTGTAACCCAAGCCCACCCTCGAAATCGTGGGCTATAGCACACTAATTTGGCCTGAAAATGCCCTGTTCACGCCATTTCGCCCGTTTGTCCGCCCAAATGGCCATAAAAATTTAAATAGACCATACTGGGATGATCTCCGACCTTCCTGACATACCTCAATTGATTTTTGGCCCACACTACGCCCGGACCCTAGGCGCAACCCTAAAACCATGGGCTATAGCACACCAATTTAACTCGAAAATGCCCCGTTTGTACCATTTTACCTGATTATCCACCTAAATGGCCACAAAAGTTTAAACGGACCATACTGGGACGATCCCCAACCTCCCTGAATTCCCAGTTAATTTTTTCCCCACAACATGCCTGTACCCCGAGTTAACCCATAAAATCGTGATTTAGAGTACACCAATTTCGCCTAAAAAATGCCCCATTCGTCTGTTTTGCCTGTTTGTCAACCCAAATATCCACGAAAATTTAGACGAACCATACTGCGATGATCCACAACCTCCCCTAGCGTGCTCCGGATGATTTTTGGCCCACAGCACACCAAACCCCAGACGCACCCTGAAAATCGTGAGATATAACATATCGATTTAGCTCGAAATTACCCCGTTCACCGTTTTGCTCGTTTGTCCACCCAAATGGCTACGAAAATTTAAATAGACCACACTAGGACGATCCTTAACCTCCTTGGCACATCCTGATTAATTTTTGTCCCAAAACATACCTGGGCCTCGGGTCCACCCCAGAAACCGTAGATTATAGCATATCGATTTGTCCTAAAAATGCCCCACTCGCGCCATTTTGCTCGTTTGTCCACCCAAATGACCATGAAAATTTAAACGGACCACACTAGGATGATTCTCAACCTCTCTGACATGTCCGGATCAATTTTTGACCCACAACACATATGAACCCCTGGTCCACCTCCAAAACTGTGGGCTATAGCATACCAATTTTGCCGAAAAATGCCTCATTCACGTTGTTTCACCCGTTTATCCACCCAAATAGCCATAAAAATTTAAACGAAACACACTGGGATGATCCCCAGCCTCCCTGGCACTCTCTCATCAATTTTTGGCTCGCAGCACGCTCAGACCCTGGGCCCACACAAAAATGTGGGCTATAATAGCCCGATTTGGCCCAAAAATACCCTATTTGAACTGTTTTGCCCGTTTGTCTACTAAAATAGCCATAAAAATTTAAGCGGACCATGATGGAATGATCCCCAACATACCTGATATGCCTCGGTCAATTTTCGGCACACAGCATGACTGGACCCCTGGCCAACCCTAAAAACCGTAGGCTATAGCACACCTATTTGGTCCGAAAATGCGTCGTTCGTGTCGTTCTGCCTATTTGTCCATCCAAATGGCCACAAAAATTTAAATGAACCACACTAGGATGATCCCTAACCTTCCTAGAATGCCTGATCAATTTTGGGCCTACAGCACGCCGATTTGGCTAAAAAATACCCCGTTAGCGCTGTTTTGCTATTGTCCACCCAAATGGCCATAAAATTTTAAACGGACCACACTGAGACGATCCCAAATTTTTGGCCCACAGCACGCTTGGACCCCTAACCCACACCCAAAATTATGGTCTATAGCACACCAATTTAGCTCGAAGATTCCCTGTTCACAGCGTTTCACCTGTTTGTCAACCCAAATGGCCATGAATAATTAAAAGGACCATACTGGGATGATCCCCAACCTCCATAGCATGCCTCAGTCAATATTCGACACTCAGCACGCCTAGACCCCAGGCCCACCCCAAAATTGTGGGCTATAGCACATCAATTTGGCCCGAAAATGCCCCATTCGAACCTTTATGCATGTTTGTGCACCCAAATTGCCACAAAAATTTAAACAGACCATACTGGGATGATCCTCAACCTCCCTAGAATACTTCAATCAATTTTTAGCCTACAGCACAGCCGGACCTTGGGCACACCCTCAAAACTGCTGGCTATAACGCACTAATTTGGCCCAAAAATGCCTTATTCGCGTTATTTTGCCTGTTTGTCCACCCAAATAGCCAGGAATATTTAAACAGACCACACTGAGATGATTTATTACATCCCTGAAATGCCTCGGTCAATTTTTGGGCCATACCATGGCAAGACCCCAGGCTCACCCCCGAAATCGTGGGCTATTGCACACCGATTAGTTCTGAAAATGCCCCATTCGCGCCATTTCGTTCGTTTGTCCATCCAAATAGGCATAAAATTTAAACGAACCATACTGGGATGATCCCCTACCTCCCTGGCATGCCCCAATCGATTTTAGACATATAAAATGCCCGAACTCCTGGCCCACCCTCAGAATCGTGGGCTATTGCACACCGATTTGGAACAAAAATGCCCTGTTCTTGCCGTTTTGCCCGTTTGTCCACCCAAATGGGCACAAAAATTTAAACGGACCACACTGGGATGATCCCCAACCTCCCTGACGTGCCCCAATCAATTTTTCACCTACATCACATCCATAACCTAGGCCCACCCCAAAAACGTGGGCTATTGCACATCGATTTGTCTCGAAAATGCCTCGTTCTCGTCGTTTCGCCCGTTTGTCCACCCAAATGGCCACGAAAATTTAAACGAATCATACTTGGATGATCCCCAACCTCCCTGACATAACCCGATTAACTTTCAGTGTAGAGCATGCCCGGACCCCATGCCCACCCCCAAAATCGTGGGCTATAGCACACTAATTTAGCCAGAAAATGCCTCATTCACGCTGTTTCGCATGTTTGTTCACCCAAATGGACGCGAAAATTTTAACAAACCACACTTGGAAGATATCCAACCTCTCTGGCATGCACCAACCAGTATTTAGCCCACTGAACGCCCGGATCCTGGGTCCAACCTTGTAATCGTAGGCTATAGCATACCGATGTGGCCCAAAAATGCCTCGTTCGCACCGTTTTGCCTGTTTGTCCACTAAAATAGCCACAAAAATTTAAACAGACCACACTGAGATAATACTCTACCTCCCTGACATGCCCAAATTAATTTTTGGCCTATAGTATACCCAGACCCTGGGCCCACCCCCAAAATCGTGGGCTATAGCATACCATATTGGCTAAAAAATACCTCATTCACGTAGTTTTGCTCGTTTGTCCTCTGAAATGGCCACGAAAATTTAAATGAACCACACTGGGAAGATTCCCAACTCTATGGCATGCCTCGATCGATTTTTTCCTGATAGCATACCCATTCCTTGGACCAGCCTCGAAACCGTGGGCTATAGCACATCAATTTGTCTCGAAAGTGCCTCATCCACATCATTTCGTCCCTTTGTCCACACAAATAGCCACAAATATTTAAACAGACCATACAGGGACGATCCCCAACTACCCTAGCCCCCAGTCATTTTTTGGCCCACAGAACACCCAAAACCCGGCCCCACCCCTAAAACCGTAGTCTACAGTACACCGATTTATCCTGAAAACACCCCATTCACGTCGTTTTGCCCATTTATCTACCCAAATAGCCACGAAAATTTAAACGGGATGCACTGGGATGATCTCCAACCTCCTTGTCACACCTCGGTTGATTTTTGGCCCGCAATATGCTCGAACCCAGGGCCCACTCCTAAAACCGTGGGCTATAGCAATCTGATTTTGCTAAAAAATGCTCCGTTCAGGCTGTTTCGGCCGTTTGTCCATGAAAATGGCCAAGAAAATTTAAACGGACCACACTGGCATGATCCCCAACCTCCTTGGCATGTCTCAATTGATTTTTGTCCCACAGCACGCCCGAACCCCGAGCTCATCCCAGAAATCATGGGTTATAGCACACCAATTTAGAACGAAAACTCCCATTTGCATTATTTCACCTATTTGTCCATACAAATGGCCATGAAAATTTAAACGGACTACACTGGGATGATTTCTAACCTCCATGGCATGCTCAATTGATTTTTGGCTAATTGCACACCCAAAATCCAGGCCCACCCCCAAAACCGTGGGCTATAGCCTACCGATTTGGCCCAAAATACCCCATTCATGCCGTCTCCCCTGTTTGTCCACCCTAATAGTCACGGAAATTTAAATGGACCATATTGGAATGATCCTCAAACTCCCTGACATGTCCAGTCAATTTTCTGCTCACAGCACTCTCGGACCCTGGACCCACCCTCGAAACTATGGGCTATGCCACACCGATTTAGCCCAAAAATGCCCCATTCGTGCTATTTCGCTTGTTTATCCATTCAAATAACCATGAAATTTTAAAAGAACCACATCAAAATGATCCCCAATCTCCCTGGCATGCTCCGATCAGTTTTTGGCCTACAGAATGCCTGAACCCTGAGCCCACCCCTAAAATCATGGGCCATAGCATACCGATTTCTCCCAAAAATGCCCGATTCGCATCGTTTTGCCCGTTTGTACACCTAAATAACCACAAAAATTTAACAAACCACATCGGGATGATCCCAAATCTCTTTAATACGATACATTCAATTTTTGTCCCACAGCACGCCCGAAGATTGGGCCCACCCCCAAAACCATGGGCTATAGCACACCGATTTCTCCCTAAAATACCCCATTCGTGCCGTTTCACCCTTTTGTCCACCCAAATGACCATGAAAATTTAAACGGACCACACTGGGATGATCCCCAACCTTCTTGGCATGCCCCAATCAATTTTTAGACTACAACACGCTCGGACCCCGGGTTCATCCCCAAAATCGTTGGCTATAGCACACCGATTTGGCTCGAAAATTCCCCATTTGCATCGTTTTTGCTCATTCATCTACCCAAATGGCCACAAAAATTTAAACAGACCATGCTAGGATGATTCCCAACCTCTCTCGCATGCGTCGATTGATTTTAATTCCACAACACGCTCAAACCCAGGGCCTACCCCTAAAACCATAGGCTATAGCAAACCGATTTGCCCTAAAAATGCCCTGTTCCGGCCGTTTCACCCGTCTCTCCACCCAAATGGCCAAGAAAATATAAACGAACCACAATGAGTTGATCCCCAACCTCCCTTGTTTCATTCTCCAGTCAATTTTCGGCCTACAGCACTCTCGAACCATGGGCTCACCCCCAAAATCGTGGGCTACAGCACACCGATTTGGCCCAAAAATTCCCCGTTCCCGCTGTTTCACCTGTTTGTCCACCCAAATGGCCATAAAACTTTAAACGGATCATACTTGGATAATACCTAACCTCCATGGTATGCCCCAATGATTTTTAACCCATAGTACGCTAGTACCCCAGGCTCACCCCCGAAATCATGGGCTATAGCACACCAATTTAGCTCGAAAACTCCCCGTTCGTACCATTTCGCCTGTTTGTCCATCCAAATAGCCATGAAAATTTAAACGAAACACACTGGGATGATCCTTAACCTCCCTGGTACACCTCAGTCAGTTTTTGACCCACAACACACCCTGACCCCAGGCCCACCCCCAAACATGTGGGCTATAACACACCGATTTGGCTAAAAAATGCCCCATTCATGCCGTCTCGCTCGTTTCTCCACCCTAATGGACACAAAAATTTAAATGGCCCACATTGGAAAGATCCCCGACCTCCCTAACATGCCCTATAAATTTTCATCGCACAGAACTCCTGGACCTTGGGTCCACCCTCAAACTATGGGCTTTAGCACATTGATTTGGCCCAAAAATTCCTGTTCGCGCCATTTTGCCTGTTTGTCCACCCAAATAACCACAAAAATTAAAACAAACCATATCGGGATAATCCCCTACCTCCCTAGCATGCTTCTATCTATTTTTGGCCCACAGCACGCCCGAACCTCGGGCGTACCCCCAAAACCATAGGCTATAGCACACTGATTTTTACCAAAAATACCCTGCGCACACTGTTTTGCCCGTTTGTCCACCCAAATGGCCATGAAAATTAAAAAGAACCATACTGGGATGATTCCTAACCTCCATGACACGCTCCAATCAATTTTTAGCCTACAGCACGCTCGGATCCCAGGTCCATCCCAAAAAACGTGGGCTATAGTACATCGATTTGGCCCAAAAATTCCTCCTTCATGTGGTTTCACCCAGTTATCCACCAAACTGTCCACGAAAATTTAAACGGACACACTAAAATGATCCATTTCATCCATGGCATGCCTCAGTCAATTTTTAGCCCACAACACGCCCGAACCTCGGGCACACCCCCAAAATCTTGAGCTATAGCACACCAATTTGGCTTGAAAATACGCCGTTCACATCATTTCGCTCATTTGTCCACCCAAATGGCCACAAAAAATTAAATGGACCACACTAGGATGATTCCCAACCTCTCTGGCAATCCTCAATAGATTTTTGACCCACACCATGTTCGGACCCCGGTTCCACCCCCGAAACCGTGGGCTATAGCACACCAACTTAGCCCAAAAATTTCCCGTTCGCACTGTTTCTACTGTTTGTCCATGCATATGGCCACAAAAATTTAAATGGGTCATACTAAGATGATAGTCAATATCCCTGGCATACCTTGGTCAATTGTCAGCCCATAAAACGCCCTGACCCGGGGCCCACCCTTGAAACCATGGGCTAAAGAACACCGATTTGGCCTAAAAATGCCCCGTTCGCACCGTTTCACCCGTTTGTCCACCCAAATAGCCACAAAATTTTAAACGGACTATATTGGGATGATCCCCAATCTCTCTGACATGCTCCTATTAATTTCTGAACCACAGCACGCCCGAACTCCGGGACCACCCCCAAAATCGTAGGCCATAGCACACCAATTTGGTACGAATGAGCCCCCTTAGCGCCGTTTCACCGATTTGTCCACCCAAATGGCCATGAAAATATAAACGGACCACACCGAGATGATCCCCAATATCCTAGCATACCTTAGTCGATTTTTTACCCACACCACTCTCGAACCCCGAGCTCACCCCCAAAACTGTGGGCTATAGCACATCGATTTGGTCCAAAAATGCCTCGTTTACACCTTTTTTCCCGTTTGTCCACACAACTTGCCACGAATATTTAAATGGACCACAATGGGATGATCCCCAACCTCCCTGGCATACCCTAGTCCTTTTTTGGCCCAAAGAACACCCAAAACCCAGCCCCACCCCTAAAACCTTGGGCTATAGTACACCAATTTAGCCGTAAAATGCCCCATTTGTACCGTTTTCCCTGTTTGTCCACCCAAATGGCCACAAAAATTTAAACAGACCATATTGGGACGATCCCTAACCTCCCTGACACATCTTGGTTGGTTTTCGGACCACAATACGCCTGGACCCATAGCCCACCCCCAAAATCATGGGCTATAGCAAACCGATTTGGCTCGAAAATGCCCCATTCACGCCGTTTTGCCAGTTTGTCCATGCAAATGGCCAAGAAAATTTAAGTGGACCATACTAGGACGATTCCAACCTCCCTGGCATGCCCCGATAAATTTTTGACCTACAATATGCCTGTACCCTGGGCCCACCCCTAATACCGTGGTCTAGAGCATACCAATTTGGCCAGAAAACTCCCCATTTGTGCTGTTTTGCCTGTTTATCCACACAAATGGCCACGAAAATTTAAATGGACCATACTGGGATGATCCCCAACCTCCCTGGCACGCCCCAATCAATTTTAGACCTATAGCACACCCAGACCTCGGGTTTACCCCAAATATCGTAGGCTATAGCACATCGATTTAGCTCAAAAATTCCCTGTTTGTGCAGTTTCGCTCGTTCGCCTACCCAAATGGCCGTAAAAAGATAAACAGACCATGATGGGATGATCTCTAACCTTCGTGGCACGCATTGATTGATTTCGGGGTTACAACACGCCTGAACCCAGGGTCCACCCCTAAAACTGTGGGCCATAGCAAACCGATTTGGCCTAAAAATGCCCTGTTCATGCCGCTTCAGCGTTTCTCCACCCAAATGGCCAAGAAAATTTAAACGAACCACACTGGGATGATTCCCAACCTCCCTGGTATGCCCCTGTCAATTTTTGGCCTACAGCACGCCTGAACCATGGGCTCACCCTCTAAATTATGGGCAATAGCACACCATTTGGCCCCAAAATTCCCCGTTCATGCCGTTTCACCCGTTTGTCCACCTAAATAGACATAAAAGTTTAAACGGACCACACCAGGATGATCCCTAATTCTCTGGCATGCCCCAGTTAATTTTTGGCCCAAAGCATGCCCGAACCATGGGCTCACCCCCAAAATCATGGGCTATAACACATTGATTTGGCCCGAAAACTTCCCGTTCAAACCATTTTGCCTGTTTGTCCATCCAAATGGCTAGAAAAATTTAACGGACCACACTAAGATAATACCTATCCTCCTTGGCATGCCCCAATCAATTTTGGGCCCATAGTACACCCTGAACTCAGGCCCACCCCTAAACCATGGGCTATAACATACCGATTTGGTCCAAAAATGCGCAATTCGCGCCGTTTCACCCGTTTGTCGATCTTAATGGCCACGGAAATTTAAATGGACCATACTGAAATGATCCCCAACCTCCCTGATATGCCTTGTCAATTTTGAACTCACACAACTCCCGGAACATGGGTCCACCCTCGAAACTGTGGGCTTTAGCACACCGATTTGGCCCAAAAATGCCCCTTTCGTGCCATTACGCCCGTTTGTCCACCTAAATAACCATAAAAATTTAAAATAATAGCATCGAGTTGATTACCAACCTCCCTGGCATGCTTTGATCAAATTTTGGCCCATAGCATGCTTGAACCCTGGGCCCACCCCCAAAACCATGGGCAATAGCACACTAATTTTACTCGAAAATGCCCCATGAGCGTTGTTTCGCCCATTTGTCCACCCAAATAGCCATGAAAATTTAAACGAACCACACTAGGATGATCCCCAACCTCTGTTGCATGCCCCAATAAATTTTTGGCCCACAGCTCGCTCGAACCCCAGGTTCACCCTAAAAAATGTGGGCTATAGCACATCGATTTGGCCCAAAAATTAACCGTTTTGTTCGTTTGTCCATCCAAATGGCCACAAAAATTTAAACGGACCACACTGGAATGATCCCCAACCTCCCTGGCACTCCCTGGTCAATTTTGGGCACACAACACGCTTGGACCCCGAGCCCACCCCCAAAATCATGGGCAATAGCACACCGAATTAGACCAAAAAATGCCCCATTCACGCCGTTTCTCCTATTCATCCACTCAAATGGCCATAAAATTTTAAACGTACCACACTGGTATTATCCCCAACCTCCCTGGAATGCCTCAATTTTAGGACACAACACGCTTGAACCCAGGTCCCTCCCCCAAAATCATGGGCTATAGCAAACCGATTTTGCCTAAAAATGCTCCGTTCGTGCTGTTTCACCCATTTGTCCATCCAAATGGCCAAGAAAATTTAATCGAACCATACTGGGATGATCCCCAACCTCCCTGGCATGCCCAATTCAATTTTAGATCCACAACATGCCTGAACCACGGGTTCACCCCCAAAATCGTGGGTTATAGCACACCAATTTGGCCCAAAAATTCTCTATTCATGCCATTTCACCCGTTTGTCTACCCAAATGGCCATAAAAATTTAAAAGGACCACACATGGATGATCCCCTACATCCATGGCATGCCTTAATTGATTTTTAGTCCACAGTGTACCCGAACCTTGGGCACATACTCTAAATCTTGGGCTATAGCACACCAATTTAGCTCAAAAATGCCCCGTTCATACCGTTTCGCCCGTTCGTCCACCCAAATGGCAAAAAAAACTTAAACAGACCACAATGGGATGATTTCCAACCTCCCTAGCATTCCTCGATCAATTTTTGGTCCACACCATGCCTGAACCCCTGGCCCACCCCCAAAAACCGTGGGCTATAGCACACCGACTTAGCCTAAAAATTCCTCGTTTGTGCTCTTTCTCCTGTTTGTCTACCTAAATAGCCACAAAAATTTAAAAGGATCACACTGAGATGATAGCCACGCCTCATTCAATTTTCATCCCATAGCATACACTGACCCAGTCCCAACCTCAAAACTATGGGCTACAACACATCAATTTGGCGTTAAAATGTCCCGTTCGCGTCGTTTCATCTTTTTGTCCACCCAAATAGCCACAAAAATTTAAACGGACCACATTGGGATAATCCCCAACCTACCTGGCATACCCCGGTCAAATTTTGAACCACAGCATGCCCGAACCCTGGGCCCACCTCCTAAATTATGGGCTATAGCATAACAATTTGGCCCGAATATGCCCCATTCACACTATTTCACCGGTTTGTCCATCCAAATAGACACGAAAATATAAACGGACCATACTGGGACAATCCCAACCTCCCGACATGCCTCGGTTAATTTTTAGCCCACAGCACGCTCGAATCCTGAGCTCACCCCCAAAACTGTGGGCTATAACACACCGATTTATCTTGAAAATGCCTCATTTGCATCGTTTTTCCCGTTTGTCCATACAAATAGCCATGAATATCTAAATAGACCACAATGGGATGATCCCCAACCTCCCTAGCATGCTCTAGTAATTTTACATCTTACAGAACACCCGAAACTAGGCCCCACCCTTAAACTTTGGGCTATAGTACACCAATTTAGCCTGAAAATGCTTCATTTGCGCCGTTTCGCCCGTTTGTCCACCCAAATGGCCACAAAAATTTAAACAGACCATACTGGGATGATCCCCAACCTCCCTGGCATGCCCCGATTAGTTTTCAGACAACCATACACCTGGACCCAGGGCCCACCCCCAAAATCGTGGGCTATGGCAAATCGATTTAGCTTGAAAATGGCCCATTTGCGCTGTTTTGCCTATTTGTCCATACAAATGGCCACAAGAATTCAAACAAACCATACTGGAATGATCCCCAAACTCCCTGTCATGCCTCAGTTAATTTTCAGCCCACAACATACCTGAATCCCAGGACCACCCCCAAAATCATAGGTTATAGCATACCGATTTGGCCCAAGAATACCCCGTTTGTGCTGTTTTGATCGTTTGTCTAACTAAATGGCCACAAAAATTTAAACGAACCATACTGGGATAATTTCCAAACTCCTTGACATGCCCTAATCAATTTTTGGTCTGCAGTACGCGCGAACCCCGGGTCCACCCCTAAAATCGTGGGCTATAACACACCGATTTACCTCGATAAAGCCCCGTTCGCTCTGTTTTGCCTGTTTGTCCACCCAAATGGTCACAAATATTTAAACGGACCATACTAGGATGATCACTAACCTCCCTGGCATGCCTCGATAGACTTTTGGCCTACAGCACACCCCGAACCCCGATATCACCCCCAAAATCACAGGCCATAACACACCGATTTGGCCAAATAATACCCCGTTAGTGTTGTTTCACTATTTGTCCACCCAAATGGCCACAAAAATTTGAACAGATCACACTGAGAAGATCCTAGATTTTTGGCCCATAGCACACTCGAACCCAGGCCCACACCCAAATTGTGGGCTATAGCACACCGATTTAGCCCAAAGATGCCATATTCGCACCGTTTCACCTGTTTGTCAACCCAAATAGCCACGAAAATTTTAAAGGACCACACTGGGATGATCCCAAATCTCCGTGGCATGCCTCAGTCAATATTCAACCCTCAGCACGTCCATACCCCCAGACCACACTGTAATCGTGGGCTTTAGCACACTGATTTGGCCCAAAAATGCTCCGTTCGCACCGTTTTGCCCGTTTGTCTACCCAAATGGCCACGAAAATTTAAACGAATCACACTGGGATGATACCCAATGTCCCTAGAATTCCTAGGTCTATTTTAGGCTTATATCACGCCCGTACCTAGGTCCCAACCCCAAAACCATGGGATATAGCACACCGATTTGGTCCCAAAATGCCCCATTTGCGCTGATTTGCCTGTTTGTCCTCCCAAATGGCCACAAAAATTTAAACGAACCAGACTGAGATGATTTCGAACCTCCATGGAATGCCTCGGTCAATTTTCGACACACAACATGCCCGAGCCCTGGGACCACCCCCAAAATCGTGAGCTATAGCACACCGATTTGACCCAAAAATGTCCCATCGCATTGTTTTGCCTATTTGTTCGCCCAATTTGCTATGAAAATTTAAACAAATCTCACTGGGAAGATCTCAAACCTCCCTGGAATGTCCCGATCGATTTTTCGCCCACAGCACGCTTGAACCACACTGGGACCCAAAAATTTTCCGTTCGTGCCGTTTCACCCGTTTGTCCACCTAAATGGCCCCAAAAATTTAAACGAATCACACTGGGACGATCCCTAACCTTCCTAGAATTCCCCGATCAATTTTTGGCCCACATCACGCCTGGACCCCGGGCCTTCCCTCAAAACCGTGGGCTATGGAACACTAATTTGGCTAAAAAATTCTCCGTTCACACCGTTTTGCCTATTTGTTCACCCAAATGGTCACGAAAATTTAAAAGGACCATACTGGGATGTTCCCCAACCTCCCTGGAATACCTTGATTGATTTTCGGCACACAGAATGTCCAGACCCGAGTAACACCCCCTAAACCGTGGGCTATAACATACCAATTTGGACCAATAATTCCAGTTCATTCCATTTCTCCTGTTGTCCACCCAAATGGCCACAAAAATTTAAATGAACCACACTGGGATGATCTCAAAACTCCCTGGCACTCCCTGATCAATTTTTGGGCCACAACAATCCCAGAACCGGGGCCTACCCCCGAAATTATGGGTAATAATTAGCACACCAATGGCCCAAAAATTCTTTGTTCACACCGTTTCACCCGTTTATCCACCCAAATTGCCAAGAAAATTTAAACGGACCACACTAGAATGATCCTCAACCTCCTTGACACGCCTCGATCAATTTTTGGCCCACAGCATGCCCGAACCCTGGCCCCACCCTCGAAACCCTAGGCTATAGCACACTAATTTAGCCTAAAAATACCCCGTTCACGCCGTTTTACCTGTTTATTCACCCAAATGGCCACAAAAATTTAAAAAAACCGCACTGGGATGATCCCAAACCTCCCTAGCACGCCCTGGTAGATTTTCAGCCTACAGCATGACTGGACCCCGAGCACATCCCCGAAATCATAGGCTATAGAACACAGAATAAGGCCAAAATTCCCCGTTCGCATCGTTTCACCCGTTTGTCCACCCAAATGGCCACAAAAATTTAAACAGACCATACTAAGACAATCCCCAACCTATTTGGCAAGCTCCCATCGATTTTTGAAACACATCATGCCCAAACCCCGGGCCCACCCCTAAAACCATGGGCTATAGCCCACCAATTTAGCCTGAAAATACCATGTTCGCGCTGTTTCACTTGTTTGTCCTCCCAAATGGCCAAGAAAATTTAAACCGACCACATTGAAATAATTCCCATCCTCTCTAGCATGCCTCGATTAATTTTGAGCCCGTAACACGACTGATCCTTGGGCCCACCCCTGAAGCCGTGGACTTTAGCACACAGATTAAGCCCAAAAATTTCCTGTTTGTGCCATTTCACCCGTTTATCCTCCGAAATAGCTAAAAAATTTAAATGGATCAAACTAGGACGATCCCCAACCTCCCTGGCACGTCCTGGTCAATTTTCTGAATACAGCATGCCCGAATCCCATGACCATCCCCCAAAACCATGGCTATAACACACCGATTTGTCTCGAAAATGCCTCGTTCTCACTGTTTCGCCCGTTTATCCACACAAATGGTCCCGAAAATTCAAACGAACCATATTGTAATGATCCCCAACCTCTCTGGCATGAACTGATTAATTTTTGGCCTAAAGCATGCCCGAATCCCAGGCCCACCCTCAAAATCATGGGCTATAGCATACTGATTTGGCCCAAGAATGCCCCGTTCATGCTGTTTTGCTCGTTTGTCCAACTAAATGGTCACAAAAATTTAAACGAACCATACTGGGACAATCCCCAAACTCCTTGGCATGCCCTGGTTGATTTTTGGCCTGCAGCACGCCTGAACCCCGGGCTCACCCCTAAAACTGTGGGCTATAGCACATCGATATACCTCGAAAAAGCCCCGTTCACTCCGTTTTGCCTGTTTGTCCACCCAAACGGCTATAAATATTTAAACGGACCACACTGGGATAATCACCAACCTTCCTGGTATTCCTCGATAGATTTTTGGCCTACAGCACACCCCGAACCTCGAGACCACCCCAAAAACCATGGGCCATAACACATCGATTTGGCCAGAAAATACCCCGTTAGCGCTGTTTCGCTATTTGTCCACCCAAATAGCCATAAAATTTTAAACGGACCACACTGATATGATCCCAGATTTTTGTCCCATAGCACGCTTGGACCCTGAGCCCACACCCAAAATTATGGGCTATAGCACACCAATTTAGTTTGAAGATGCCCTGTTCGCAGAATTTCACCTTTTTATCAACGCAAATGGCCACGAAAAATTAAAAGGACCACACTGGGATGATCCCCAACCTCCATAGTATGCCTCAGTCAATATTTGGCACTCAGCACACCCAGACCCCAGGCCCACCCCAAAATTGTGGGCTAGAGCACATCGATTTGGCCCAAAAATGCCTCGTTCGAACCTTTATGCATGCGTGTCCACCCAAATTGCCACAAAAATTTAAACAGACCATACTGGGATGATCCTCAACCTCCCTGGAATACCTCAATAAATTTTTGGCCTACAGAACAGTCGGTCCTTGGGCCCACCCTCGAAACTGCTGGCTATAGCGCACTAATTTGGCCCAAAAATGCCTAATTCGTGTTGTTTTGCCTGTTTGTCCACTCAAATAGCCACGAATATTTAAACGGACCATACTGGGATGATTTATTACATCCCTGGAATGCCTCAGTTAATTTTTGGGCCATATCACGGCAAGACCCCAGGTTCACCCACGAAATCGTGGGCTATTGCACACCGATTAGGCCTGAAAATGCCCCATTCGTGCCATTTCGTTCATTTGTCCACCCAAATAGCCATAAAATTTAAACGGACCATACTGAGATGATCCCCTACCTCCCTGGCATGCCCTGATCGATTTTAGGCACACAAAATGCCCAAACTCCTGGTCCACCCCCGAAATCGTGGGCTATTGCACACCGATTTGGAACAAAAATGCCCCGTTCTTGCCGTTTTGCCCATTTGTCCACCCAAATGGCCACAAAAATTTAAACGGACCACACTGGGATGATCCCCAACCTCCCTGACGTGCCCCAGTCAATTTTTGTCCTACAGCACACCTAGACCCTAGGCCACCCCCGAAACCGTGGGCTATTGCACACCGATTTGTCCCAAAAATTCCTCGTTCACATCGTTTCGCCCGTTTGTCCACCGAAATGGCCACAAAAATTTAAATGAATCATAGCTGGATGATCCCTAACCTCCCTAGCATAACCCGATTAACTTTCAGTGTAGATCATACCCGGACCCCGTGGCCACCCCCAAAACCGTGGGCTATAGCATACCGATTTAGCCAGAAAATCTCTCGTTCACACTGTTTTGCAAGTTTGTTCACCCAAATGGATAGGAAAATTTTAATAGACCATACTTGGACGATATCCAACCTCTCTGGCATGCACCAGCTAATATTTAGCCCACAGAATGCTCGGATCCCGGGTCCAACCTTGTAATCATAGGCTATAGCATACCAATGTGGCCCAAAAATGCCCCGTTCGCATTGTTTTGCCTGTTTGTCCACCCAAATAGCCACAAAAATTTAAACAGACCACACTCAGATAATTTATTACCTCCTGACATGCCCTATTAATTTTTGGCCTACAGTACACCCAGACCCCAAGCCCATTCCCAAAACGAACCACATTGGGATGATTCCTAACCTGCCTGGCATGCCTCGATCAATTTTTTACTGATAGAATGCCCGTTCCTCAAACCACCCCCGAAACCGTGGGCTATAGCACACCGATTTGGCTCGAAAATGCCTCATCCATGTTATTTTGCTCGTTTGTCCACACAAATAGCCACAAATATTTAAACGGATCACACTGGGACGATCCCCAACCACCCTAGCATGCCCCAATCATTTTTTGGCCCACAGAACACCCAAAACTCGACCCCACCCCCAAAACCGTGGTCTATAGTACACCGATTTATCCTGAAAACTCCCATTTGCATTATTTCACCTGTTTATCCATACAAATGGCCATGAAAATTTAAACAGACCATACTAGGATGATTTCTAACCTCCCTGGCATGCCCCAATTGATTTCTGGCCAACTGCACACCCGGAATCCAGGCCCACCCCCAAAACCGTGGGCTATAGCACACCGATTTGGCCCAAAAATACCCCATTCGCGCCGTCTCCCCCGTTTGTCCACCCTAATAGTCGCGAAAATTTAAACGGACTATACTGGAATGATCCCCAAACTCCCTGACATGTCCAGTTAATTTTTCGCTCACAGCACCCCCGGACCCTGGACCCACCCTCAAAACTGTGGGCTATGCCACACCGATTTAGCCCAAAAATACCCAGTTCGCTCCAATTTCACCTGTTTGTCCATCCAAATAACCATGAAATTTTAAATGAACCATATCGGAATGATCCCCAACCTCCCTGGCACGCTCCGATCAATTTTTGGCCCACAACATGCCTGAACCCCGAGCCCACCCCTAAAATCATGGGCCATAGCGTACCGATTTGTCCTAAAAATACCTTATTCACGTCGTTTTGCCCATTTGTACACTTAAATAACCACAAAAATTTAAACGAACCATATCAGGATGATCCAAAACCTCCCTAATACGATACATTCAATTTTTGGCCCACAGCACGCCCGAACCTTAGGCCCATACCCAAAATCATGGACTATAGCACATCGATTTCTCCCGAAAATACTCCATTCACGCCATTTTGCCCTTTTGTCCACCCAAATAGCCATGAAAATTTAAACGGACCACACTAAGATGATCCCCAACCTCTTTGGCATGCCCCAATCAATTTTTGAACTACAGCACGCTCGGACCCTGGGTTCATCCCTAAAATCGTGGGCTATAGCACATTGATTTGGCTCAAAAATTCCCCATTTGCATCATTTTTTGCTCATTCGTCGACCCAAATGGCTACAAAAATTTAAACAAACCATGCTGGGATGATTCCCAACCTTCCTCGCACGCGTTGATTGATTTTAATTCCACAAAATGCTCGAACCCAGGGCCCACCCCTAAAACCGTAGGCTATAGCAAACCGATTTGCCTTAAAAATGCCCCGTTCGTGCCGTTTCACTTGTCTCTCCACCCAAATGGCTAGGAAAATTTAAACGAACAACACTGGGTTGATCCCAACCTCCCTGGCATGCTCCAGTCAATTTTTGTCCTACAACACTCTCGAACCATGGGCTCACCCCCAAAATCGTGGGCTATAGCACATCGATTTGGCCCAAAAATTTCCCGTTCGCGCCGTTTCACCCATTTGTCCACCCAAATGGCCATGAAAATTTAAACAGACCATACTTGGATGATCCCTAACCTCCGTGGCATGCCATGATTGATTTTCAATCCACAGTATGCTTGGACCCTGGGTTCACCCCCGAAATCATAGGCTATAGCACACTGATTTAGCCCAAAAACTCCCCGTTCGCACTATTTCACCAGTTTGTCCATCCAAATGGCCATGAAAATTTAAACGGAACACACTAGGATGATCCCTAACCACCATGGTACACACCAGTCAGTTTTTATCCCACAACACACCCTGACCCAAGGCCCACCCCAAAACATATGGGCTATAGCACACCGATTTGGCTCGAAAATGCTCCATTCATGCCGTCTCACTCGTTTCTCCACCCTAATGGCCATAAAAATTTAAATGGACCATATTAGAATGATCCCCGACCTCCTTAAAATGCCCCATTAATTTTCATCTCACAAAACTCCCGGACCTTGGGTCCACCTTCAAACTGTGGGCTTGAGCACACCGATTTGGCCCAAAAATTTCTGTGCGCGCCATTTTGCCCGTTTGTCCACCCAAATAACCACAAAAATTTAAACGAACCACATCAGGATGATCCCCAACCTCCCTAGTGTGCTTCTGTCCATTTTTGGCCCACAGTACACCCGAACCTCGAGCGTACCCCCTAAACCATAGGCTATTACCGTTTGTCCACACAAATGGCCATGAAAACTAAAACGAACCATACTGGGATAATTCCCAACCTCCATGGCACTCTCCAATCAATTTTTAGCCTACAGCACACTCGGACCCCAGGTCCACCCACAAAACGTGGGCTATAGCACACCGATTTCGCCCAAAAATTCCTCATTCATATCGTTTCACCCATTTATCCACCAAAATGGCCATGAAAATTTAAATGGACCATACTACAATGATCTTCTTCATCCATGGCATACCTCAGTTGATTTTTAGCCCACAGTACGCCCGAACCTCGAGCACACCCCCAAAATATTGGGCTATAACACACCAATTTGGCTCGAAAATGCGTCGTTCACATTATTTCACTCGTTTGTCCACACAAATAGCCACAAAAAATTAAACGAAACATACTAGGATGATTCCCAACCTCTCTGGCAATCCCCAATAGATTTTTGACCCACACCATGCTCGGACCCCGAGCCCACCCCCGAAACCGTGGGATATAGCACACCTACTTAGCCCAAAAATTCCCCGTTCGCACTATTTCTCCTGTTTGTCTACACATATGGCCACAAAAATTTAAACGGGTCACACTAAGATGATCGCCAATATCCCTGACACGCCTTGGTCAATTTTCATCCCATAAAATGCCTTGACCTGAGGCCTACCCTCGAAACCATGGGCTAAAGAACACCGATTTGGCCTAAAAATGCCCCGTTCACGCCATTTCACCCGTTGGTCCACCCAAATAGCCACAAAATTTTAAACGAACCATATTGGGATGATCCCCAACCTCTATGGCATGCCTCTATTAATTTCTGAACCACAGCACGCCCAAACCCAAGGACCACCCCCAAAATCATGGGCTATAGCACACCAATTTGGCCCAAATTCACCCCGTTAGCGCCGTTTCACCGATTTGTCCACCCAAATGGCCACGAAAATATAAATTGACCACACTGGGATGATCCTCAATCTCCTGGCATACCTCAGTCGATTTTTTGCCCACACCACTCTCGGACCCCGAGCTCACCCCCAAACTGTGGCTATAGCACATCGATTTGGCCCGAAAATGCCTCGTTTACACCATTTTTCCCATTTGTCCACACAACTTGCCACGAATATTTAAACAGACCACAATGGAATGATCCCAACCTCCCTGGCATGCCCCAGTCCTTTTTTGGCCAAAAGAACACCCAAAACCCGCCCCCACCCCTAAAACCTTGGGCTATAGTACACCAATTTAGCCATAAAATGCCCCATTTGCACCATTTTGTCTGTTTGTCCACCCAAATGGCCACAAAAATTTAAACAGACTATACTGGGATGATCCCTAATCTCCCTAGCACGTCTTGGTTGGTTTTCAGCCCACAATACGCCCGGACCCAAAGCCCACCCCCGAAATCGTGGGCTATAGCAAACTAATTTGGCTCAAAAATACCCCGTTCGCGCCGTTTTACCCGTTTGTCCATGCAAATGGCCAAGAAAATTTAAATGGACCAAACTAGGACGATTCCAACCTTCCTGGCATTCCCCGATCAATTTTTGACCTACAATATGCCCGTACCCTAGGCCCACCCCTAATACCGTGGTCTACAGCATACCGATTTGGCCCGAAAACTCACCATTTGTGCTGTTTTGCCTGTTTATCCACCCAAATGGCCACAAAAATTTAAACGGACCACACTAGGATGATCCCCAACCTCCCTGGCATGCCCCCATTGATTTTAGGCCTATATCACACCCAGACCTCGGGTTCACCTCCGGAATCGTAGGCTATAGCACACCAATTTAGCTCAAAAATTCCCCATTTGTGTAGTTTCGCTCGTTCGCCTACCCAAAAGGCCACAAAAATATAAACAGACCATGGTGGGATGATCCTTAACCTTCCTGGCACGCATTGATTAATTTCGGGGCTACAACACGCCTGAACCCAGGGTCCACCCCTAAAACCGTGGGCTATAGAAAACCAATTTGGCATAAAAATGCCCCGTTCACGCCGCTTCAGCTTTTCTCCACCCAAATGGCCAAGAAAATTTAAACGAACCACACTAGGATAATTTCCAACCTCCCTGGCATGCCTTGGTCAATTTTCGGCCAACATCATGCCTAAACCACGGGCTCACCCTCAAAATCATGGGCAATAGCACACCATTTGGCCCCAAAATTCCCCGTTCATGCCGTTTCACCCGTTTGTCCACCCAAATAGCCATGAAAGTTTAAATGGACCACACCGGGATGATCCCCAACCTCCCTGGCATGCCTCGATCAATTTTTGGCCAACAGAATGCCCGGACCATGGACTCACCCCCGAAATCATGGGCTATAACACATTGATTTGGCCCGAAAACTCCCCGTTTGAATCATTTCACCTGTTTGTCCATCAAAATAGCTAGGAAAATTTAAACGGACCACACTGAGATAATCCCTAACCTCCTTGGCATGCCCCGATCGATTTTTGGCCCATAGCACACCCTAATCTCAGGCCCACCCCTATAACCATGGGCTATAGCATACCAATTTGGTCCAAAAATGCCCAATTCACGCCGTTTCACCCGTTTGTCGACCCTAATGGCCACAAAAATTTAAATGGACCACACTGAAATTATCCCCAACCTCCTTGACATGCCTTGTCAATTTTCAGCTCACACAACTCTCGGACCATGGGTCCACCCTCAAAACTGTGGGCTTTAGCACACTGATTTAGCCCAAAAATTCCCCGTTCGTGCCATTTCACCCGTTTGTCCACCCAAATAACCACAAAAATTTAAACGAACTGCATCGGGTTGATCCCCAACCTCCCTGACAAGATTTGATCGATTTTTAGCTCACAACACGCTCAAACCCTGGGCTCACCCCCAAAACCATGGGCTATAGCACACTAATTTTTCTCGAAAATGCTCTGTCAGCGTTGTTTCGCCCATTTGTCCACCCAAATAGCCATGAAAATTTAAATGATCCACACTACGATAATCCCAAACCTCTGTTGCACGCTCCAATCAATTTTTGGTCCACAGCTCGCTCGAACCCCGTGTCCACCCTAAAAAATGTGGGCTATAGCACACCGAATTGGCCCAAAAATTAACTATTTTGCCCGTTTGTCCACCCAAATAGCCACAAAAATTTAAACGGACCACACTGGGATGATCTCCAACCTCTCTGGCACTCCCTGATCTATTTTGGGCATACAACACGCTCGGACCCCGAGCCCACCCCCAAAATCATGGGCAATAGCACACCGACTTGGCCCAGAAATGTCTCATTCACACTATTTCTCCTATTCGTCCACTCAAATGGCCATAAAATTTTAAACATACCAAACTGGGATTATCCCCAACCTCTCTGAAATGGCTCGATTTTAGGACACAACATACTCAAACCCAGGTCCCTCCCCCAAAATTGTGGGCTATAGCAAATCGATTTTGCCTAAAAATGCCCTGCTCGTGCCGTTTCACCCATTTGTCCACCCAAATGGACAAGAAAATTTAATCAAACCATACTGGGATGATCCCCAACCTCCCTGGCATGCCTGGGTCAATTTTTGACCCACAACATGCCCGAACCACGGGTTCACCCCCAAAATCGTGGGCTTAGCACACCAATTTGGCCCGAAAATTCTCCTTTCATGCCGTTTCACCCTTTTGTCCACCCAAATGGCCATGAAAATTTAAACGGACCACACATGGATGATCCCCTACATCTATGGAATGGCCCAATCGATTTTTAGTCCACAGCGTGCCCGAACCTTGGGCACACACCCAAATCTTGGGCTATAGCACACCAATTTAGCTCGAAAATGCCCCGTCCATTTCGCCCGTTCGTCCACCCAAATGGCCAAAAAAAATTAAACAGACCATAGTGGGACAATTTCCAACCTCCCTGGCATTCCCTGATCAATTTTTGGCCCACACCATGCCTGAACCCCTAGCCCACCCCAAAAACCGTGGGCTATAGCACACCGATTTAGCTCGAAAATTCCTCGTTCGTGCTCTTTCTCCTATTTGTCCACCCAAATAGCTA
>NW_025851784.1:947-1324 GCF_002878395.1 Capsicum annuum | reverse complement strand
CTTCAGTGCGGGTACCAGACACCGGACACCGGATGAAAACCCCCCCAAAAAAAAATTCATTAAAACTTTTTTGAGAAAACTCTGTTAGGAGCGCTACCCCCGATTGGGGCCCTACCCGGCACGAATCCGAATTAGTCGGGCTCTAATGCGGGTACCGAACACCGGATGGAAACCCCCCAAAAAAAATCATTGAAAAAAATTTGAGAAAACTCTGTTGGGAGCGCTACCCCTAATTGGGGCCCTACCCGGCACGAATCCAAATTAGTCAGGCTCCAATGCGGGTACCGAACACCGGCTGGAAACCCAAAAAAAATAAAATTCATTGAAAACAATTTGAGAAAACTCTGTTGGGAGCGCTACCCCCGATTGGGGCCCTA
>NW_025851784.1:477-847 GCF_002878395.1 Capsicum annuum | reverse complement strand
TCATTGAAAAAAATTTGAGAAAACTCTGTTGGGAGCGCTACCCCTAATTGGGGCCCTACCCGGCACGAATCCGGATTAGTCGGGCTCCAATGAGGGTACCGAACACCGGCTGGAAACCCAAAAAAAAAATTCATTGAAAACAATTTGAGAAAACTCTGTTGGGCGCGCCCCCCCGATTGGGGCCCTACCCGGCACGAATCTGAATTAGTCGGGCTTCAATGCGGGTACTGGACACCGGATGAAAACCCACCCAAAAAAATTCATTGAAAAAATTTTGAGAAAACTTTGTTGGGAGCGCTACCCCTGATTGGGGCCCTACCCGACACGAATCCGGATTAGTCGGGCTCTAATGCGGGTACCGGACACCGGA
>NW_025851784.1:0-377 GCF_002878395.1 Capsicum annuum | reverse complement strand
CTTCAGTGCGGGTACCAGACACCGGACACCGGATGAAAACCCCCCCAAAAAAAAATTCATTAAAACTTTTTTGAGAAAACTCTGTTAGGAGCGCTACCCCCGATTGGGGCCCTACCCGGCACGAATCCGAATTAGTCGGGCTCTAATGCGGGTACCGAACACCGGATGGAAACCCCCCAAAAAAAATCATTGAAAAAAATTTGAGAAAACTCTGTTGGGAGCGCTACCCCTAATTGGGGCCCTACCCGGCACGAATCCAAATTAGTCAGGCTCCAATGCGGGTACCGAACACCGGCTGGAAACCCAAAAAAAATAAAATTCATTGAAAACAATTTGAGAAAACTCTGTTGGGAGCGCTACCCCCGATTGGGGCCCTA
>NW_025851783.1:439-1200 GCF_002878395.1 Capsicum annuum | reverse complement strand
ATTCATTGTTTTCCTTCACCGGATCCGTGTCAATTTGACATGATGTTTTTGGTGTGGTATAGGGCCTGACCCTAGATAGGAATATACAGCTTACCGAGGACATGACCCTAGATAGGAAGGTCTGGAAGACGCGAATTACGGCAGAGGATTAGGGCCTGTTCGGGTCGCTAATGTAGGGAGGTAATTGGTGGGGGTGTATTTCTGGTATGATTCCGTATTCAATGTTCTGTTCCGTGTTCCGTGTTCTATGTTTGTTACGAATCTGTGTGCTTTCCTCTGCTTATATTCCTGCATTCCTGCTTTACTCTGTTTTATATTCCTTATGGCTGCAGTATCTATGTTATGTCATCTGCTTCTGTGCTGTACTATGTGTTTGTGTGATATCTCGTGACTTGAGCCGGGGGTCTTTCGGAAACAGCCTTTCTACTTCATCAGAGGTAGAGGTATGGACTGCGTACATCTTACCCCCCCCAGACCCCACTAAGTGGGAATACACTGGGTTTGTTGTTGTTGTTGTATTTTCCCGCTCAATTTAATTTTTTTTCATTTTTTAATTAAAATTTAAATTTGAAATCTTTTTATTTTTTAGGCAATTAAAATTTAAATTTAAATTGAAAGTGAGTGATAGAGAATATTGAAAAAAATTAGTGAATTTCGCTTGAAAAAAATTAAACTTTTTGTGAATTTGTTAAAAATATTCAAATTTAAAAATATAAAATTTATTATATTTGTATATATGAATTTATAGTTAAAAATTTAAA
>NW_025851783.1:0-339 GCF_002878395.1 Capsicum annuum | reverse complement strand
ATTCATTGTTTTCCTTCACCGGATCCGTGTCAATTTGACATGATGTTTTTGGTGTGGTATAGGGCCTGACCCTAGATAGGAATATACAGCTTACCGAGGACATGACCCTAGATAGGAAGGTCTGGAAGACGCGAATTACGGCAGAGGATTAGGGCCTGTTCGGGTCGCTAATGTAGGGAGGTAATTGGTGGGGGTGTATTTCTGGTATGATTCCGTATTCAATGTTCTGTTCCGTGTTCCGTGTTCTATGTTTGTTACGAATCTGTGTGCTTTCCTCTGCTTATATTCCTGCATTCCTGCTTTACTCTGTTTTATATTCCTTATGGCTGCAGTATCTAT
>NW_025851782.1:646-2302 GCF_002878395.1 Capsicum annuum | reverse complement strand
ATGACAAATGGATACCAAAACAAATAGTTAATAAAAATTATAACTTTTTAGACCTAGACTGTGTAATAGATACAGAAAAAATAATACAATTATTGATAGGATATATGACAAAACAATTATTAGATAATAATATAAACATAACAGATGCACCAGAATATATAGAAAGAACACTAATAGGAACAGTGAAATTATGGTTTTCAAATTTAACTGAAAATAGCAAGAAGATATTAAGAACTAATAAACCTATAGAAGGAACATCATCAACAACAACTAAACTAACACCTATAGAATTATTAAAAAAATATGAAACAGCTATAAGAGATGAATTTTGTAGTATGACAACAATAGAAGAAGAACAAGATGAAGAAAAAGATACACATAAAAATTTAATGTTAAAATTAGCAATATGTAATATGTGTTATATAGGTGAATATACTTGTGCATTTAAAGAGTATTATTATAAAGGAGCATATAATATAGAAGAAAATAAAAAAATAAGAAAATTATATTTTAATAAATTACCCGAACTATTTAGTTCAAAGATAATAAGAAGTTGGGAAGAAGCAAAAATAGTAGATACGTTAGCAGCAAGAATAAATTTTTTACAATAATGGTATAGAAATTTATGTGAAAAATATAGAGAAGAATTAAAAATGGAAAAAACATTGATAAGAAATTTAGCATGTTGCAAGAATAAAATTGCACCCCAATTTGGATGTAAAGAAAGATATTATAAGAAAAGAAAAAGACATAAGAAATATAAGAAATATAAAAAATCAAAATATAAATACAAGAAACCAAGAAAAAGATATTATGTAAAAAATTATAAATACAAAAGACCATATAGAAAGAAGAAATCTATAAAAAAAAATGTACTTGTTATAATTGTGGAAAGTTAGGCCATTTAGCTAGAGATTGTAAATTACCTAAAAATCTAAAAAATAAACAAATATCAGAAATAAAAATAGATAATATAAAATATATGCAGATAGATTATATAGATTATGAATTAGAAAGTGATGATAGTATATATGAAATTTCAAAAAACGAAACAGATAATGAAATAGATAGTGAAATAGATGAATCAAATGACTGAAGAAGATATAAAAATAATAACAAAGGAAGAATATTTAAATGATGAAGGAACAGAACAAAAAATAATATTTGATAGTAACATATTTGATTAAATAAAAGAAAAAGAATTAGATTTAAGTGTAGAAAAAATATTTAAAATACCAACAATAAAAAATATATTTACTAGGAAAAAGGACGAATATTATGTAGTATGCCAAAAGGAACATGTAATAGACTGTAGATATGCAAAAGACAAAGCTAGTATACCACTAGTAACAAAAAGATTAAAGGAAATCGAATATACCAAAAATTTAAATTTATAATAAGTGCAAATTATTCAGTAGCGGTAACAGATAAAAATACAGATAAATCATTAGTATTATATTGGAAAATATCAGGAATAGAATTAACCCCAGGAAGTAAAATATTTACAGCAAGATACAAAAATTTATATGTATTAACAACAAAACATAAAATAACAGGAAAAAATAAGATTAACAAAATACGAATAGAAAGTCCATTCGAACAAATTGTAAAAATAATAGATTATAATGATTATAGCTATAGAGACATAGATATAGA
>NW_025851782.1:0-546 GCF_002878395.1 Capsicum annuum | reverse complement strand
TATAATGATTATAGCTATAGAGACATAGATATAGAAGAAAATTTAGAAATAATAAATGATAGAATAAGTACAACGAAAAGAATAGCTAATGAAAAACCAGAATCATCAAGCTCATCAAAAAGAACAAGTTATGAAATAAATTCAACAAATAATTTAAACCAATATTACATAACAGGAAAGGTAAATGAAAAAGAATATTTAATACTCTTAAATACAGGAAAGAAGAAAATTATATAGCAAAATATCTAGTAAAAAACGAAGAAGTAAGAACTGATAATGATATATGCCCAGATCTACCAAGAAGTTTAATAAATAGTAAAAATATAGCAGAAAAAGAAATAATAATAGGAATTAGAAAAATAAAAATAGAATTTGAAGTAAAGGAAGAAATGCAAAAAGCAGACATAATATTAGGAATAAAATGGCTAGAATAAGTAAAACCATATAATATAGAACATACACAATTAACCTTAACATATAATAGAGAGAAATTATTCTTAAGAAGAGCCTTAACATAAAATGAAAATATATGTATTAATGAAGATA
>NW_025851781.1:638-3513 GCF_002878395.1 Capsicum annuum | reverse complement strand
TCTCTCCTGTCCACAAAAAATATTTTGCTTAGTTATTAAAAAACAGATTTATTTCAATGGAAAAAGCTATGGAGAACAAACCTTAGAAATATCAAACCTACCCGAACAGGTATATTTATTTATGATTATGAATAGCTAAATTCATAATTCCCAACAATCATGGTATGATAAAATAAATTCATGTTAGTAACTTTATAGTAGAATTATTCGAAGAATAGTATGTTAAGAAGTTTATTAGCAAAGTGGAAACGGAGAAAAATCCCTAAGAACTATGTCATCCTAAAGGTGAAACCAATGAGGCAAAAAGCCATGGTGGGGAGTAACCAGAGTAGAGGCACTGTTTAAGGGAAAAGTATCCAAATTACCATGCTAATAGTGACCAAAAAACATATTATTTAAGAATAATCTAGTATATAGTAATCTAAGATGACCATATTTTGCTATGTGCATGATTGAAGGGAATATTTTGAAAATAGCAATTTTATGAAAATGAATAATTATTTATTTGATGTGATGGTAGATAAATTTAAAATACTTATTTTGTATGCACTTAAGGATATAAAAGTAGTAGATATAAGAAAAATCATATTAGAAAAAGCATTTGGCAAATATTATATGACTAGAGCAAATTACATACCATACCTACCTAACTACTCTTACAAATACTTACCAGGATAAATTACATAGAATTTTTGAAAAAAGATATGAGACACATACAGTTAATAGAAAAACAGATGAAAGTAAATTTAGACAAATACATGGAAACTAAAGATATAAAATATATAGAATTTCTTAATGAAAATATGCAAGAACTACTAAGGCTAAAACAAAAAACTACAAAATATTATAATAAAATATTTAGTCAATTTCAAATGATAGATAATCTTAAAGTCTTAATCTTATATATATTTAGAGATATAGAAATTATAGATATTAAGAAAAATAATATTAGAAAAAGTATTAGACTATGAAACTGAAACTATAATTTGGATAGCACAGATATACCTGAATAATTACCCAGAAGGATATTATTCAGATTAAGAGATGTTAGAATATATTAGAAAAACTAGAGAAAATCAAGATAATCTAAATAATGAAATTAATTATAGAAATCGAATTAGAAAAATAATGGAGAATCTAAAAAAAAATTAATATGGATAGAAGAAACCTTAGAAAATTTAGAAAAAAGTACATGTGATAGTTTATATAATTTAAAAAACTCGCTACCAGAAGAACAACACAAGATAATAAATAACATTGAAAATATAGAATTAGATATACATTACAGTACAATTAGGATAAATTATTATACAGAAATCTGTAACTCTGCAATTACTACAGGATAAAATAATAAACTACACAAATTAATGAATACATCTTACGAAAAGAATAAATCATTAAAAGATATTGATACAAAATTTAAGAAATATCCACGCACAAAGAAAAATAGATCTATTTCACAAGTTAGTTATCCGCATAGATCTGCACCCCCTACTAATGGTATCAGAGCCCAGTTATTTAAAAAATACAGCAGTAGCATATATGTTTGAATTTATGTTTGAATTTCAGCTTTCTTTTTGCTTGATCTATTTCATAAGTTAGTCATCCGCATAGATCCGCACCCAGGAATGCCGTTTTTAGATAAATTATACCCACATATAATAACTAGAACAGATTGGTGGTTGATTTTTCTCCGTTATCACTTTGTTAATAAACTTCTTAACATATTATTCTTCAAATAATTCTACTATAAAGTAACTAACATGAATTTATTTTATCATACCATGATTGTTGGGAATTATGAATTAGAAAGTGAGGATAATATATATGAAATTTCAGAAAATGAAACAGATAATGAAATAGACAGTGAAATAGATGAATCAAATGACTGAAGAAGATATAAAAATAATAACAAAGGGAGAATATTTAAATGATGAAGGAACAGAACAAAAAATAATATTTGACAGTAACATATTTGATGAAATAAAAGGAAAAGAATTAGACTTAAGCGTAGAAAAAATATTTAAAATACCAATAATAAGAAATCTATTTACTAAGAAAAAAGAGGAGTGTCCCATCGTCTCCTTCTATCTCTGGAACTTTAAGGTCTTCCGATTGACATAGCTCTGCACACTGCTGAGTTAGCTGATTTGTAGCTATAGACTTCAGTTTTTATGAAATAGATCTATTATATGTATAATAAATCTATTTTTCTTTGTGCGTGGATATTTCTTAAATTTCGTTTCAATATCTTTTAGTGATTTATTCTTTTCGTAAGATGTATTCATTAATTTGTGTAGTTTATTATTTTATTCTGTAGTAATTGCAAAGTTACAGATTTCTGTATAATAATTTATCCTAATTGTACTGTAATGTATATCTAATTCTAGATTTTCAATGTTATTTATTATCTTGTGTTGTTCTTTTCGTAGCGAGTTTTTTTAAAATTATATAAACTATCACATGCACTTTTTTCTAAATTTTCTAAGGTTTCTTCTATTCATATCAATTTTTCTTTTAGATTCTCCATTATTTTTCTAATTCGGTTTCTATAATTAATTTCTTTATTTAGATTATCTTGATTTTCTCTAGTTTTTCTAATATATTCTAACATCTTAATCTGAATAATATCCTTCTGGGTAATTATCCAGGTATAACTGTGCTATCCAATTTATAGTTTCAATTTCATAGTCTAATACTTTTTCTAATATTATTTTCTTAATATCTATGATTTCTATATCTCTAAGTATATATAAGATTAAGACTTTAAGATTATCTATCATTTAAAATTGACTGAATATTTATTATAATATTTTGTAGTTGTTTGTTTTAGTCTTAGTAGTTCTTGCATATTTTCATTAAGAAATTCTATAAA
>NW_025851781.1:0-538 GCF_002878395.1 Capsicum annuum | reverse complement strand
ATTTCATAGTCTAATACTTTTTCTAATATTATTTTCTTAATATCTATGATTTCTATATCTCTAAGTATATATAAGATTAAGACTTTAAGATTATCTATCATTTAAAATTGACTGAATATTTATTATAATATTTTGTAGTTGTTTGTTTTAGTCTTAGTAGTTCTTGCATATTTTCATTAAGAAATTCTATATAGTTTATATCTTTAGTTTCCATGTATTTGTCTAAATTTACTTTCATCTGTTTTTCTATTAACTGTATGTTTCTCATATCTTTTTTCAAAAATTCTAGATATGTAATTTATCATGGTAAGTACTTGTAAGAGTAGTTAGGTAGGTATGGTATGTAATTTGCTCTAGTCATATAATATTTACCAAATGCTTTTTCTAATATGATTTTTCTTATATCTACTACTTTTATATCCTTAAGTGCATACAAAATAAGTATTTTAAATTTATCTACCATCACATCAGATAAATAATTATTCATTTTCATAAAATTGCTATTTTCAAAATATTCCCTTCAATCATGTACATAATA
>NW_025851780.1:0-3211 GCF_002878395.1 Capsicum annuum | reverse complement strand
TGTTGTATGAATATACATGACATGTGAATGTAATCGGAGTATAAGAAGGTTAAAGTGACACACCTTATGGTGTAATTAAGGCTTACTACTCAACCACTAGTTTGGTGAATTCAAATAATTGAATTGTGACATTTGGTTGATAATACTAGATCGCTATATATGTTCATTGTAGATAAGTAATCCGAAAAGACGGGAAGTCCATTTGGGACTAGTATTGAAGGTTGATAGTCAGGTATGTAAAGCATACCCTATACCATATCTTTGGCATGAAAGTGAACAATTGTTCTATTAAGAAAGTTTCCAAAGTTATTCAATAACATGTGATCCATAATGATTTTGTATGATGTCCTACGTTACCAATGAACTTTTTACCACCCTACAAGATGTCAAGACATTCCAATACTTACTTGTTTTCCAAATCTTACATGTTTATTGCACTAATGAATGTCAGAAGGTATCCGGTTACTCAAACAAGATCCATGTGCTATTAAGGACTCCAAAACGTTTCATTGATATACCAATAAGTTCCTACTTCATTGTTATGCCAATGAGTTCTTACTTCATTATTATTGCATTGATGGTCTATTTATATATCTCTTATTGATGTATTATTGTTTCAAAGTATCAAAAATGCGGTGGCGACCGAAATAACAATCTCAAAGATTAATTGAACTAAGTGATGGAAGTTCTCTCTTATCGGGTGGTATTCCAGGGGCATAAGCCTATCATGGGTCGATCCCTATTTATGTGTTTATAGGTGGTATCCCAAGGGCATAAGCCTATCCTACGTTGATCCCAGTTGATATGTACTGGAGGCAGCCTAATGGTCACAGTACAGTACAGTAATGATTACAAAGATGATAAGAACGAAGGTAAAGTAATTGAATAAATACAATGTACAGGTTGTCACAAGTTCTAGTAAGTGTGGTCCACTCCTATTACAATTTATTCACTTGTTTCTGATTTCTATTGAGCTCCTATATCATATGTGATTATCTACAGCTTTACAAACTCAGTACATATTTCGTACTGACGTCCCCCATAGGGACCTACATTTCATGTTGCAGGCATAGGCACCTCAGCTCATACACCGCATAAGTAGGAGACAGGATATCCAGCTGCTTTTGGTGAGCTCCAGTTTGCTTCAGGGCTTTTCATGTCATATCCAGTCACTTTTGGTATTGTATAGAAGTTAGTTATATGGCGGGGTGTGTCCCGACCTTAGTTAAACTCTGTGTATTGTCTAGAGGCTTTGTAGACCTAATGTACAGTCAAGGTGGTATTTTATTAATAGACGTGATGGCTCCAACGGCCAAGTATTGTATATACATATATATATGTGTGCTCGAGTTTATACAGGTGATTATTTCCTTTTATATGCGACATGATGTTGTCCGAATTTTGGGTTGTCATAGAGGTATGCATGAAAAGTATAAGGTTATGAGCTAGTTCTCCCGGGCCTCCTCGATTATGGGTGCCAGTCCGCCCCAATAGGATTTGAGGCATGACAAAAGTGGTATCAGAGAAGTTCGTCCTAGTGAGTCTACAAAGTCGTGTCTATGTAGAGTCTTGTTTATTGGTGTGTTGTGCACCGCATCTATAAACAGAAGGATATGGACATTTAGGAATTGTTTCTTTTCTTTATGTCTTAGATCGTGCTATAGAGCCTATATTGTATATGAAGTCATAGTTGACCACTGAATCCGTTTGTTTCTCTTATTATAGTAATAATGCCGGTTACCAGAAGCAAGAATACCGGTAAGCAAGTAGATGTGGCTTTCGGAGAGAGGACTAGTAAGTCACCCACTATACCAGCTAATCAAAGTGAGGCTCCAGCTGAGCATGTATCAGAAACTTCTTCCACTCCGAAAGAAATAAAGGGGAGGAGAACTATATCTCCAGAGCCACCTATTAATGTTGGTGATCAAGATCTTAGAAATGCAGTGCAACTTTTGACTCGTATAGTTGTTGGGCAAGCCATTCCTACCACGGGTCCTAGTGGTACAGATAGGGCGGCTAGCCTTCGAACACAGGATTTTCTTAAGATGGATCCTCCCACTTTTACTGGATCAGATCTTAACGAGGACCCACAGGACTTTATTGATCAAATTCAAAGGGCCTTAGATGTTATGCATATAACAGGTAGAGAGACAGTGGAGTTAGCGGCGTATAGATTTAAAGGGGAGGCTATATATTGGTATGAGGACTAGAAACGATCTAGGGGTATTGATGCACCCCCAGCTACTTGGAAAGAGTTCAAAGAGGCATTTCTTGATCATTATCTTCCATTCGAGATTCGTAAGGCCCGTGCAGATCAGTTTTTAAATCTTCGTCAGGGAAATATGAGCGTGAGGGAGTACAGTCTCCGATTTAATTCTTTGTCGAGATATGCTCCTAATGTTGTAGCTACTATGGATGATAGAGTTCATCAATATGTGGATAGGCTAGATCCATATCTGGTTAGAGACTGTACTATTGCCGCTTTGAATAAAGATATGGACATAGCGAGGATCCAAGCTTTTGCACAAAAAATGAAAGATCAGAGATAGGGGAGAAGAACACAGGAATCAGAAAGAGGATATTCCAAGAGGGCCAGATCTACAGGGCAGTTTATGGCATCCCAATGAGGGTTCAGACCACAATTTTCTGCTAGACCACCTAGGCCATTATCTTCTTATTCTGTAGCTAGTGCCCCACCACAGTTCCAAGGGTCCAGAGGAAATCAATTTGGGCATAAAAGTGAGAGTCAGAGTTCGCGGACAGTGGGATGCCAAGGGCAAGGGAATATGAGCCAATCAAGACCTCCTCGAGAGCCATGCAATAAATGTGGAAGGTATCATTTGGGCGCATGTCAGCTGGGGACCAATGTTTGCTTTTGGTGCTGTATGTCGAGGCATATGATGAGAGAATGCCCACGAAGGGGCATAGGGGGTATGGCACAACCCACGGGGTCATTTGTTGCATCATCATCATCAATGACTTATTCAGGAAGGGGTGCACAACCAATGGGTCGTGTTAGAGGTGATAGAGGAGCCACGAGTTCTAGCGGGGCTCAAAATTGTACGTATGCTCTAGCAGATCGACAAAATTTAGAGGCTTCCCCAGATGTGATTACGGGTACATTGTCTATCTTTTCATTTGATTTATATGCCTTAATTGATCCCGGTTCTACATTATCTTATGTTACTCCAGCAACCAATGGAGTAACATA
>NW_025851779.1:0-1606 GCF_002878395.1 Capsicum annuum | reverse complement strand
ATAAAAATTTGTGCTAAAGTATTCGAAAAACCCATCCCAAATTGGTTCATCCAATGGTGGTCTCAGCATGGACCTACGATCAAAATATTACCTCCAGAATATTCTTCTTTATATTCCTCATGGAAAAAGTCTTCTCCTTTCTTAACAGAATTATATCTTTCAGAACATATTTGTAAAATCGATACTATCGATCAAATGTATTTCTATATAGAATTCTCTATTCCTTGGATCCATCGTTGGTCCATCGAAATAGGTTATGATGCTCAACAAATTCCTGCTTTATACCGAACATTTTATTGTAATTTTTGGGACAAATTACTTCGAAAAGATCCAGAAACGAAACTCCCCTATGGTCATGATCAACGAGAGGAAATCATCAAGAAAATTGCTGAATATGAAAAAGCTCCCAAAAAATCAATCTTGATCGAAGAAAAAAGTCTTAACTACGTTTCTCGAAGACTATCTGCACATGGCGGCAATAAAATGCAAATGATCGAGAAATATTTATCCGAAGTCAGAGATAAATTACTGCAAACTGTTGAGCAAAATTCAGATATATCGATGAATAGTACCGAAACAAATACTGAAGATATTACTGATGTACAACCTTCAGAAATTCTATTAGAAGAAGAAGAACTTGTAAAAGCTGAAGAATTTATCAAAAAATGGAAAGGCAAAGAAAATATTTGACTGATGGACATGAAATCTTATCTGAAATCTTATCTGTAATAGTAAAAACACTGTGCACAGGGACCCATCTATTACTGTGCAAGATTCTTTTTTTTAGTATATATAGATGCCTTATCCTAGAAAGAAGGCAGGAGTTTAGAAACTCTCTTTGAATTCTCTCTCTCTGTAATATATTCTCTCTCTCTCTCTGTAATATATTCAAGAAATAAAGAAGCAGTTACTTGTTTGCTACTATTCCGTTGGGTTCCCGGCAAATCTCAGGTACCTATCTTTTTATTTATTATAGTTATTCAAACAAAACTTCTACCATAATCTGGCCGTGACTATGTCCGGCTGAACAGTATCTTATATCTATGCTGAAGATCTAACTTCGCTGACATGTTCACTATGAAAGCTCCAGACTCTATCAAAATATGAAAGAATCTTTTTAATTTCTTGACTTGGTTCCAAAATGGAGGTACAGTCGAGTTCAATAGACTTATGTTAACCTTGTCTCTGTGACACCGTCTAGTAAGTTGTGCTTCTCTAGCCCGTATTGATGATGAGAAAAGGGCGAATTTCCGCACAATTAGAACTTCTAGACACAAAGGTTCAACATCAGGTTATTAAATCTCTGACAGATCCCATGTTTGGGTAAAAGAATCGTCCATACAGTCATAAAATTACTTAAGGTTCTTTTCTATTTCGATTGGTGCTTTGGTTCGGTTTTCCGACTTTGGCTTAATCCGATATTATTATACGGTCTGGTAGGCTGAGTGGCATACCCCTTATTATTATTATTATTATTATTATTATTATTATTATTATTATTATTATTATCAGTGAAGCCGTAATCCTGACAGAAAGTTGTCAGACCATATTTGTGGTTTTACTTAATACTGTTTTAACTACGTATACTCACCGATCCGTTTTCCTG
>NW_025851778.1:910-8937 GCF_002878395.1 Capsicum annuum | reverse complement strand
ATTCTTGGCTTTACTAACTAACTCATACAGAATACTTATACTCAATTTGAGCATTTCTTGACACTCTTTCTATATATTTCTACTGACTTTAGGGAGCAAAGAGATCTTGACATGGTCTGAATAAGGCATCTGAATAAGAAGTCACAACATTGCTAAAACTCTGTGATATAGGCACTAATAAGTCTACCTACTGAGGTCTGATCTGGACTTAATTCTCCCACTATGTTCAAGCCTACTTAAATCTCTGAAATGCATTTAGCCCACTACAATCATCATGACATTCAAGCCTATCTTTATAACTACAGCTTCTTGTAAAACTAGCATGCAACAATCTTTTCTTAACATGAAACATTTTCTTTCTCCCATCTAAGTGATTGCTTATCACCATACCATCTAATAAAGAGAGTTCACTGAAGGTTAAAACATGAGGACCTGAAGCATGAATGGACACTATACTGAACTTGACACTTAACTGGGGGCCTAAGGAATAGAATATCAACCTTATGGATTTATCAAGAGATTTAGACTGAGGATATACATGAAATAAATCTGAATTTAACTGATCATTAGGAGTATAGCATAAGTCATGGACACTAAGCATACTGTAAGGTGTGAGTACATGAGTCATGAGCTGCATGACCTGACTCTGGAGTTTCTATATTCATGGAACATGATTTGTAACACTGAGTGAACTGGAACTGCTCATACTAAGAACTATAAGCATACATGATTTTTGATAACATGCACGAATAGGAGATTTGATCATAGAGCTGAAATGTAAGGCATGAGTAGATATCGTGATAGCTGAAGTGCAAAACTTTCCACTGAGGTAAGGACGGGTTGGGCATTAACCTCTCCCACTACTTCTCTACACATACTGACATTACTACTAAAATCTGAAAGTCTGACTGGGTTACTTGTTCTATCATCTCCCTCTTAGCTTAAAGTCATCATTCTAAGTATGTGAACCTCTTAATAAACTCTAAAATTAATCTGAAACTACTTTGCTCTAGAGTCTGAGATATAACAATACTCATAAACATAAACTTACTATGAAGGACTACTCCTAATAATGTAAGGTCCACTGCTAGTACTTCTCTCTGATACATGATTCTTAGATTTCTATTTCCCCAACAATCATAATATAGCAACCTCATTACAGACTAATTTAGAATTCTCAACTTCTCTTTGTACTAGTTTAATCAAGAGATTCAAACATAAATCAACTGAAACTAAGGTACTACCCCTTCATTCAATGACTGGTTCATCAAGAAATTTAAATAGAAAGACTCCATTACTGAAATTAACTAAAGGGATTTTCTGAAATACTATAATCAAGTAATTTCTATATACTTTCATAGCTGGAATAGATTTACCTACCAAGGTAAGTACTAGGAAATATTCTGTTAAGATTTCTAGTCTGACTTAAAGTTGACTACAATGCAAGGAGTTATAAAAGATAGAGAAGCTCCTGCATCTAATAAGGCATGGATATGTAAATAGAAGATCTGTAATGTACCAGTGACTGCATCAGGAGAAATTTCCTGATCTTATTTGAAATGAAGTGCATAAAGCCTATTTGGGCGTTGCCCATTAGCGGGATAGGAAGTGGCACCCTGCTATTTCGGGTAACTGGACTGAGATGAAGGACGGTGGTACTAACCCTGTGAACCTGACTAAGGAAAATCCCTTACTCTATGGCCTGGATTGACATACCCAAAACAAACATCACTGCCAACTCTACACACTCTCTTATGGTTCTCACCATATCCACCGCAAAGAGGATTAGTACGAACACCCTTCCCACTACCTTATGACTTAGAGCCTTGTGCTCTATGTCGATTGTCATTCTTAGAGTTAGGCACTGGCCCTCTGAATGAAAGTGGAACTGGGGCTGAGAATTTCTAATGAAACTGTAAATCATTACCACTTCTGACCTTGACCTAAAACCACTTGTTTTGACTCTCTTATTCTTTCTATCTTCCTTCCTACGCTTCTCCCCCTTGCTCTGCTGAGTATGAACCCGAAGCCTAGATCGGACAAAAACCTTTAGGTTATTCTGAGCAACTACTAAATTTTCTAAAGTAATGAAGGTAGCTTTGAATTCTTTATGAGAGACATGGTCATTCAGGGAATCTGCCTAAACGGGCTGTGGTGCTGACTGATTTCCAGTTCTCCTTTCGTTAGTTTTTTTGGAAGGCATATTATGTCGATGAAAAGGAGAAAACGGAGAAGACTGAGAGTTAAACTTGAGATCATGCTCACTCGCATGACGTGAACACTAAAAGAAGGGAAACTTTTTGAAAACATCTCTTAGCCTCCTATTCATAAGTATGGCGTGCTACATAGCATTGCATAAGACTCTACTAGATGCGTCTTTTAGACTTCCTAGGACTCTGTTGAACCTTAGACATTGATACCAAGTTTTTACTACTCCGAGAGCACACCTTGGATTCCATACAATGTATACGATGCCATAGTACCAAAACCTAACCCAGGACTGATATCTTCAGTGAGTACTGAATAGTAATACTGAACAAAATGCAGAATTAGGTTGAATTACCATAAGGTTCAAAATCTAAATACTGATAAACAATAAAATTTGGTAAAAATATTTGAAAACTAAATAGTGTCTGAACTGGTCTAGTCTGAAAGCCTCTAACTGAATTGTCTAAATATGGAGTTGATGGGACAAGCCCCTAACTAACTCCCACTACTGAACTACAGATAAACTGAAATAAATCATATCCCTGATAGATGAGGACTCACTACTAACTCTGCAACTGCTAACTGGATCTGTCTAAATACGGTCGCGATCTTGAGCATCCAAACCTATGATATGAAATATCATAGCACAAAAAAAGAGTGTACGGTCAGTACGTGGAATGTACTAGTATGAAAAATGAAGTAAGGCTGAATGCAAAGGTTCATATGCATAAACAGTAACTGACTGAATGATATAGAGTAACTAAATATAAGAGTACACGAGTAACTAAACTACTAAAATCACTGAGTATACAATACTGTGCACATACGTGTATACTATAACTGAGCTTTTCTGAATCTAAATTCTGACTTTTGATAACTGAGTAATTAATAGCTAAAGTTACTGATAATTGATATAATGATACTAATTAACTGTGTCTGACAGTCCTGATTTTATAAAATGAATCGAGTCTAAATTGAAGAATAAAACTAAAATTGTGAGAGGTAATCATCTAACCGACATGCCCCAAATCTGAGCTGATAGGGGTCCAACCTGTGACCTCAATTGAAAGGGTGCTAATATCATGCCACGGTTACTAACATTGGAAAAAACTAGATGCGAAGCCTAACTGATGGGTAACACCTAGGTGGAGCTAAGCCTAATCTAACGGGTGACGCCTGGGAGGTAGTCAAGCCTAGTATGATGGGTGACTCCTTATCCTGCACTAGCTACATAGTTCTGTAGTACAAGGACTACTACTAACAACTCTACCTCTAAGACGAGAAATTTGTCATCCCTGTACTATCTCACTACTAAATCCAACTCCCAACTAAAAGATACTTAACTAAATATATAGAACTAGACTAAACTGAAATTGAGTTTTCTGAGTTTTTCTTAGTTCTGTAACTGACTAAGTTCTACTGAGTTCTGTAGCTGACTGAATTCTACTAAACCTGAAATGACTGATATAATTCTATGACTGACACTGGCTCTAGATAAACAGTTAGATTATCAGGTATTAAATACCTCCAGGACTGGATAGCATAAAAAGAAAGACATAACATGATCATAAAGGAATAATACTTTCTTGCTAACAATGCACTCATTTAGACATTTTGTCAAACACTTGATATACATGAACTTGTGCATCAATGAGATCACATAATAACATGTAAAGCTTTCACTATTCACATAAGCATTTCATCAAATACTTATAGGGCATAAGCTTGTACATGATTGGGACTGCATAATAATATGTCATGATTCCACTATTTACTTCACATAGGAAATTTAGCACACACTTAGGGAACATGGATTATTTACATGATAATGGCCAACATATGAATATCATGATACATTAATCAATTTGTAAATTCAAGGGTTTATCAAGATAATCACATATTCATCATACACGCTATTTAATTTCATGAAGGCTTGTAATTTAATCATGGACTAAGACCTCACAATAACATGAACATGAATTCAATTCAATTCAAACATGGAAGTTCATAATCCAACAATCTTGTAATTTGAAAATAGATTCGTGCACTCTATGAGTGAAAGGAACTCATAGATGAACACCTAACATACCTGAATCTTATGTATTGTTGAATTTCTTGAAGGATTTCTTGAGGATTACTCTTGATTCTTGAAGCTAGGGTTTTTGCCTTTTTGAGAGAGAATGCCTTTTAATTTGGGGAAAAGTTGAATACTTAATGACTTAAAATATTCTTAGGGATTAAATCCCGTATCTAGGCATATAAAAATTAGGGGAAAAAATCGTTTTAACCCTGGATGAAACATTTAATTTTCATCAAATCTTCTAGTTTGGGCCCTTTTCGTGATGCGGCGCTATCGCACCGTGTCTCTAGATTTGCCAACTGGGAAAGTGGCTAGTGGTGCGATGCAGTGGTATCACATTGCTACCTTGTATGCGACCTAGAAGTTCCTCGGAATGCGGTGAGATCGCATTGGTACACTGGAAATTGACAAATGTGAAAATAATCTGTGGCGTGATGCGTTTGATATTACGGTATCTCACTAGAAGCTCATAATTGTCATTTTGAAATATTTCGCAATGTGCTATTGGCCTGAATGACGGTGTTTAGAGACTAAAACTTAAAATAGTCATTACTTCTTACCCGATTATTGGATATAGGTGAATTTTATATCGTTGGAAAGCTAACTGAATTCCTACACATTGGCAGGCTCTAAACTGAAAAATATAGAGTATTTCAAAAAATTTATATCGAATCACTCATGTACTGAGAGTTAATCTAGGCTAGGGAAATACGGGGTATTACACATATCATAATTGACAAAGAAATCATGACGAAATTCACCCCTTCAAGCTTTAATGTTCAAACCCTAAATTATTTTTTTCCTCTTGTGTTGTAGAAAGATAAACTAGGGATTTGAGAGAGTTAAAATGTATTTAGGGACTTTTATTTTATGTAAATATGTTTAGGGACGGTTATTGGATGCAAAAAGACTTTGTCGCCCTTGTATTAACTAAAAAATGGAGTTCCTACACCGCAAAAACATAGGGTAGGCGGCACCTAACCCATGGAAAACCTTAAGGTTTGCGGTGCCTAACCCATGTCAAACCTTAAGGTTTGTGGCGCTGTAACGTCCCGGAAAATGGGTCCCGGAGTGTCACATGGTGCTTGAGGCTATGAGTATCCCCAAGCTAACCCTTTGAGCCATTTTAATTCAGTTCAACACAAATCAACGGGGTTTCCGTAAATAACCCTCAAATATCAATAGAGTAATCATCATCCAAGAATAAAAGAATTTCAGAAAGATAACAAAATGACTTATTAGTCAAATCCCAACATCTATACTAGTCTGACAAGCCTCTAAGAGAATTAATAAAACTAGCGAGTCGTTGAGACATGCCCCAACTGAGTCATACTCAGTTATCAAATGTAAACAATTCCGTGAAACCAACATGAGACATCACGTCCTTGGAACATGAGGACTCACCACAACAGAGGATGTAGAACAGCGTTCCTGAAGAATCACTGTCGAACCTGGAACTGAGAACCTAACACTATATTCTGAGAAAATGCAGCCCACATCCTAATATGTAGGTCAGTACCATGGAAAGGAACCGAGTATATGGGGGTGTATGCAGTTTTATAAATATCCTCATCATAAATATTTATAAGAAATATGCAGGATGTATGAAAGACTCACATAGCCCAAAGAAAATCATCATAAGCATGGGAGGATGAAATAAGTACAATAACACATGTGAGTCATCATATAATTTGTCGATCACTTTCAGTTCGTCAAGAATATCAATTATCATAATGTAAATATCATTTAAATCTTTTGACAGAACAACTTTCACAATTCCACTTTCAAATCACTTCACCATTCACCATAGACACAAGGAAACACACACACACTGGGAGATCCTATAACCGACATAAATCATGTGAGCTACATGGAGTCCAACGTACAACCCACATAGGGGAGAGCCATCCTATCCTTGCCATCGCAGTAGGACTATCGATATCAAATCCACACAAACTAGTGATCACTATATAAATCAGCCTCAGGCTCACTCCTACGGGGACACTTTGTTCTAAGGAGGTAAGGTCGCTTTATATCTCCCACTCGGTGCAAAAGATTTCTCCCGAACTTAGGTCAGATCATTTAAAAGACAATCCACAACAAAACAATTTCAGTAATATATAAATATACACCGGGAACCATCATGCTCCCATCTATCAAAATCAACCACGTTGTGGATTTCTTTCACACTCGAGTTCAAAACAACTCCATTAAGACCAAAAGGTCAAATCATTCAAAATATCTCAAATATTCAACATCAACGTTCTTATAACACACACTTTCTCAAAAAAAACACAATTTTCAATGGGGATTCACGACTCAAATATCAAAATCATGATAAATATCATTCAAGATTCATGCTTTATATTTCCACACATGTAAATTCATCTTTTAAAATCATAAACATCAAGATTTCATAATAATTATCATAAGATATGGGTTCATGCTTCAAATTCATAAAAATCAAATAAAAATCATGCCTTTGTAAAGAAAATTACTTTTGGTCACAAGAACGAAAAAAAGTTCTTGTTGAAAATCCCCACATACCTTGAATGATGAACTTTAGATAGATACTTGTTTTTGAGATGTTAATCGTGCCTTTGAATGATGGTTCTTGGAGTTCTCAAACTAGGAACTTGGAATCTTGAATAAATTTACAGAATTAATGGTGAACTTTAGAGGTTCTTGAACTAGGAACTTGGAATCTTGAATAAATTTGCAGAATTAATGGTGAACTTTGGAGGTTCTTGAAGTTGGATGTAGGAGCTTAGGGTTTTCTTTTTAAGGGAATTTGATGAAATATAACATATAATGCTTCTAATAGACTTTAATATAGGGTTTCGATGGATTTTGGGTGAGGGGGAATGACCAAAATGCCCCTAAAAATCAAATAATTCTCGAATCTGTCATTTGGTGGACTGTTTTGATAGTCTGAAGTAGATCAACTATAACGTTTTACTCCGCTATCCAAATTAGATGAAACCAATTTCATTAGAAAGAGAACTCTTATATCTTTCCTTTGATATATAGTATCTCACCCAGATCATTGTGTACGAAGAGTTATGATCATTTGAAGTTGACCCAAAAATTCACTTTTGTTAGGCTGAAGTAGATCGACCATAACTTTTTGCTTCGATAGACAAATTGGATGAAACTAATTTCATTGGAAAGATGACTCGCAGAGATTTCTATTGATATATAGTAGATCACCCATATCATTATGTAAAAGGAGTTATGATCATTTAAATTTGGAGTAAAAATGTGCCAGGCCTCAGTACTTTTTCCTGCACGTTTTACTGTTCACTACTATTCACAGTTCGATCGGAATGTTCATAACTCGGCGCTCGGGTGTCCGTTTTGGATGATCCACATATAATTGAAAATCTTATTCGATACTCTACACAATGGTGGGTCATAATATAAGACATTCCTCATGAAAAATTTATAATTCATTCTAGAAGATAGAACCCAACATGTTGACGCACAAAATTTCAGCGAAAAATTTCCCGGGGTATTACATCATCCCCCCTTGGAAACATTCATCCTCGAATGACACTAGACATGCCAAGATTAGATAGGAAATAGAGCATACTGCTTAAACCATTCGTTAGACTCATCACCACATCGTTTCTCACTCCGAATACAACATAGAATGCATAAATTCAAGAAACTACAGCTGAACACATAATAATTGACAGCTGAACTGCTGCAACTTTTATCAAAAGTGCATGATTTTGGA
>NW_025851778.1:0-810 GCF_002878395.1 Capsicum annuum | reverse complement strand
CGAGGATGAATGTTTCCAAGGGGGGATGATGTAATACCCCGGGAAACATTCATCCTCGAATGACACTAGACATGCCAAGATTAGATAGGAAATAGAGCATACTGCTTAAACCATTCGTTAGACTCATCACCACATCGTTTCTCACTCCGAATACAACATAGAATGCATAAATTCAAGAAACTACAGCTGAACACATAATAATTGACAGCTGAACTGCTGCAACTTTTATCAAAAGTGCATGATTTTGGAAAGAACGGTACCTTCGGCTTGATCGGAGTTCACGGAAAATAGGTGCGGGTACTTGGATCGCATATCTGCCTCAGCTTCCCAAGTTGCACCCTCAACAGATTGGTTTCACCACAACACCTTGACCAAGGGAACTTCTTTGTTCCATAGTCTTCGAACACTGAAATCAAGAATCTAAACAGGAAACTCATCAAAAGAAAGATTTTCTTGAATGTTAGCACTCACAGAGGAATCCATTACCACAACATCGCTAATATGTTTTCTAAGCATGGAGACATGGAATATTGGATGAACAGAGGACAACTCAGAAGGCAACTCGACCTCATAAGATACCTTACCAACACAGCTAAAGAATTTGTTAGGACCAACATATCGGGGACTAAGCTTCCCCTTCTTTCCGAATCTCTTCACTCCCCTCATGGGTGAAATTTTCAGATACACTAGGTCACCAACTTCAAACTCAAGGTCTCTCCTTCTAACATACGCATATGACTTCTGACGACTTTGCACAGTTTTTAACCTTTACCTAATCAACTTAAATTTTTCCATAGCCTCAAATACCGA
>NW_025851777.1:831-1093 GCF_002878395.1 Capsicum annuum | reverse complement strand
CATATACACTTGGATACATTAAATATATACATCTGTAGAAGATATATGCACATATATACACATCATTCAAAATATATGTACTACTTTAAATAAAATATATGCTACAATATACATACATATATATATATATATATATACATACTACAATATGTATATATATATATATAGTTATATACTAATTTATAAAACATATACACTTGTATACGTTAAATATATACGTCTAGAGAAGATATATACACATATATACACAGCATTCAATATA
>NW_025851777.1:0-731 GCF_002878395.1 Capsicum annuum | reverse complement strand
TTCAATATGTATGTACTACTTTAAATAAAATATATACTACAATATACCTATATATGTATTACAATGTATAGATGGTTATATTATACTATTTTATAAAACATATATACTTGTATACGTTAAATATATACATCTATATAAGATATATACGCATATATACGCACCAATCAATGTATATGTACTACTTAAAATAAAACATATACTACAATATACATGGATTACAATACATAGATAGTTATATTATACTAATTTACAAAACATATTCACTTGTATACGCTAAATATATCCATCTATATAAGATATATACACATATATACGCACCATTCAATATGTATATATATACTGCAATATGTATATATATACATGTATATTGTAGTATATGTTTTATTTTAAGTAGTACATATACATTGATTGGTGCGTATATATGCGTATATATCTTATATAGATGTATATATTTAACGAATTCATGTATCATATACACTTGGATACATTAAATATATACATCTGTAGAAGATATATGCACATATATACACATCATTCAAAATATATGTACTACTTTAAATAAAATATATGCTACAATATACATACATATATATATATATATATATACATACTACAATATGTATATATATATATATAGTTATATACTAATTTATAAAACATATACACTTGTATACGTTAAATATATACGTCTAGAGAAGATATATACACATATATACACAGCATTCAATATA
>NW_025851776.1:1298-2806 GCF_002878395.1 Capsicum annuum | reverse complement strand
ATAAACCAATTTTGCAGTTGGCTTATTGAATATGGTTCGGTTTTGAACGACCCTATTAAAAGGTGTTCCACTGATTAGCCAGTCCTCGAAAGGAAAGTCAATTCATAAGTCAGTTGTGTTGATGGAAATTTTGTTCGGTTTCCTTTTCTTTCAAGAATTTTGTCATGAGGCGCAAAATGAGTGCAGATGGATTGTACATATTGTATTTAGCAGTTCAAGCTCTAGTGTACGTTTAGAAATTCCAATTTCTGTGGATTTTTGTGTTGCTTGTTCTAAATGTTTGGAAGGTTAGCTTTGGATCTTTTCTAGATGCTGGTTACAAGTAAGGAGATTGAAAACTTCTCATTTGTTGGTTGATCAACAAATTCCTTTTGATATGATGCAGAAACTTTGAAATACCGATAAATAGGAGTTAATACATAAAAATGATCCTAAACTTGACATCAAATTATAATTTTGGCCTTAAACTTTGACAGTACACAAATATGACTTTTAACTATTCAAAACTGCACAAATATAACCTCCAATCCTACATGGCAAAACGCGTGTTCAACACGCAAAACTGGGCGCGTCCAGCTTAAAATCCAAGGGCATAATACATAAATATGACCTTAAACTTTTGACAGTGCACAAATATGACCTTTAAATGTTCAAAACTGTACAAATATGACTTTTAAATGACTTTTCACTATTATTTTTTCATTATTTTCGGTTCAAGATGAAAATGACATCTAATTTCTTTTGTCATTGCGGAAAAAGAGCAATATTAAAGATTTATTAATTAGGCAGGTCAGCCTCATATGAAAAAATCGAGCGGGTATGTATATATATTATAAAGCTGAGGACGAATTTAAGTTATATAATATATCTAAATATTATTTATTTAAATATTAAATTAAAGATGAAACTATACTAATAATAAAAAAATTATAGTTTTAATAAAACGTTATTAAATTAATGTTATCAAGGATAGTAGTAGTAGTATATTAAATTAACGTTATCAAATTAACATAATTAAAATGTTATTAAATTAACGAGGGGCGGACCTATGTGGTTGTCATGGGGTTCACCAGAACCCCCTCGGTAAAAAAATTATGTTGTATATATATAAGATAGAAAATATATATTTATGTACGTATATTAATATTGAATCACACGAAACAAGACACTTAGATAGCCCAGTGGTGTTATTTGCTCTTCTTGGGTGCTTCTTTCAACCTACTGTGCGGGTTTGATCCTTGCTAGTGGCTGTTGTTTTTTTAATTAAAGAAAAGTAAGGTGTTGCTGCTATAGAAATAAATAAAATAATAATAATTTTTTAAAATTAAAAAAAAGTTAGGTGCTCCTATATAGAAATAAATAAAAAAATTATTATTATACTAATAATAATAACAATAATAATAATAATAATAATAATAATAATAATAATAATAAAAACGACGTCGTTTTAAGACAAAAAGCAAAACTTTGACAGTGCACAAATATGACCTTTAACTATTCAAAACCTG
>NW_025851776.1:539-1198 GCF_002878395.1 Capsicum annuum | reverse complement strand
AATAATAATAATAATAATAATAATAATAATAATAATAAAAACGACGTCGTTTTAAGACAAAAAGCAAAACTTTGACAGTGCACAAATATGACCTTTAACTATTCAAAATTGCACAAATATGACCTCTCTCCAAGTCAACCCTTTTAACGACGTGGCACAGTGTGATTGGATTACCTTTCCACGTAGGCGCGAGTGAGACTCACGCATGGGGTTGCAAAATCGGAGGTTATATTTGTTCAGGTTTTGAATAGTTAAAGGTCCTATTTGTGCACTATCAAAGTTTAAGGTCAAAGTTACAATTTGGTGTCAAGTTTAGGGTCAGTTTTATGTATTAACTCCGATAAATAGCGTAGGGAACTTTTAGAGATAATACATAAATATGACCCTAAACTTGACATCAAATTATAACTTTGACCTTAAACTTTGATAGTGCACAAATAAGACCTTTAACTGTTTAAAACCTGAACAAATATGACCTCTGATTTTGCTACCTCATGCGTGAGTTTCACTCGCGCCTATGTGAAAAGGTAATCCAATCACATAGTGCCACGTCGTTAAAAAGGATGACTTGGAGGGAGGTCATATTTATGCAGTTTTGAATAGTTAAAGGTGAATTTGTGCACTATCAAAGTTTTGTTTTTTGTGTTAAAACGACGTCG
>NW_025851776.1:0-439 GCF_002878395.1 Capsicum annuum | reverse complement strand
ACTATCAAAGTTTTGTTTTTTGTGTTAAAACGACGTCGTTTTTATTATTATTATTATTATTATTATTATTATTATTATTATTATTATTATTATTATTATTATTATTATTATTATTATTATTATTATTATTATTATTATTATTATTATTATTATTATTATTATTATTATTATTATTATTATTATTATTATTATTATTATTATTATTACTACTATAATTTTTTTTATTTATTTCTATATCAACAACACCTAGCTTTTTTTTAATTAAACTATCGAACCCGCGTAGTAGGCTGAAGGAAATGCCCAAGAAGAGCAAATAACACCAGTGGGCTATCTAAGTGTCTTGTTTCATGTGGTTCAACATTAATATACGTACATAAATATAGATTTTCTACCTTATATATATAACGTAATTTTTTTACCGAGGGGGTTCGGGTGAACC
>NW_025851775.1:0-3598 GCF_002878395.1 Capsicum annuum | reverse complement strand
CAGTAGGCATCCCCAACCTCCTCCTGTACTTCTCAATTTTATGGGCATGTTGAAAAGGTTCTAACAAGCCAATGAGTAAAACTGGTGCATTTTATGCATTGACAGAAGCCTTTTAAAATCTTTCTTAGTGTGCACTGATCTAATATTCCATATAAGAGCGTTATTCATAGGTACATAATGGATTTAGATGCACTTCTCCTCGTTTGCATACCTGAAGTTGGTACGCTGTTGTCCCTTTGCTTTTTCCTTTGTTTACCACCAGATTTTCCTTTCTCTATTTGCCTCAGAGATAAATCCCCTTCCCTAGCAATATTTTGAAAATTTTGAGCGGTGGATTCCTCAGCTCGATCAATGCCAGTAAATTCGTTATCTTCATCTCCTGGCCTTGCACTCTGAGCAATAACCGGAAGAGTAACGTTAGGCGCAACAAGCTGTCCTCGAGATTCCTTGGTATTGTTTTGTCGATTCCTTGAACTTGACTATTTGTTTGATTCTGATCATCTCCATGTTCATCAACATTGCGATCATGTACTTCACCTTCTTCTATTTCCTTGTCTCCTTCCTTTGTTGTCGTCTCATATGTTTGAGACGGGATTTCGTGGCAAGACTGGTTATTAGTAACCAATTAACCCCCATTCTCTTTGGCAAAGGCAGAAGTCACCCACTCTTTAGTGCTCTTCTACTTAGCAGGAGAGCCAGTGGTATTTCTTGGGTTAAACACAGGGGCATTTGCATTTAAATTCTTTTCCACATTACTTGCGTTAGTAGTGTGAACTGCTTCAGCTGCAACAATTTCGTGTGGCACCTCATCCAGTTGATTATTCTCTCCATCGCCATTCTCCAAAGCTTCATATTTGTTTGAAGTTTGAAGGGGCGCACCTGGTCCCTTACCAACTTCAAGTTCCTTTCCTGTAACTACACCTTTTCCACTTTCTAAATTTTGATTTTTGCTATTATCAGCCAAAGTGAGTCGATTTTGGCCTTTACTCCATTGCCAGGTCTTTTGAATATTCCCAACAACCTTGCCGCTCGATAAGATTCTCATTGGAGCATTAGAATATTTCCCATTCATAACAGGTTGTCCTGAACCTCGATTTGGATTTGCACCAGTAATTGCTTGATTTTTTTCTGTCACCTGATCAATATGTCCAGCAGCAGTATGTTGATCAATTTGCTCGACACTATCATCATCTTCTTGTTCCTTCTCATTCTGAATGTGTTCAGGGTGAAGAACTCTACACCCCTCTTCATCATGTCTCTACAAACAACAATGTTTGCAATACTTTAGCATAAAATCATATTTAATTTTTATCCACTTGGCCCTTATTTCTCCAGTAGAAGGATTAATACATTGGATTTGGACTCTCTTTGGGTGATCTTCCAGCAAATCAACTTCCACCTTTACACGTGCACAACTTGGCCGCATTTTATTTTTTGTAGCTAAATCAACTTGGAGTGGCTTCCCTACAGCAGAAGCTAAAGAAAAAAGTGCCTCCTTCACAATATAATGAGGTGGTAAAGTAGGAAAAGAAATCCATGCCATCGCAACTGACGTCTCTTCCATCGGATTAAACCTAGGCTCCCACTTTAGCGGCCTCATCTGATGATACAGATGCTTATCCTTGATGTAGTATGATGGTTTAGATGGCAATTGAATATAATCTTCAAGTTGCGTACATCTGATTAGCACATGACGGTTGCAAAGAAATCCAATATTGCAGTGTCCTTTTATTTCACATTGGCTTGGAATCAACTTTCGTAAACCATGTATTTCTGGCCAGCTATAAGAAAATTTTCCAACAATTGCATAGTGGAGATTTTCATGAATTATCATGCGCTGCACTTCATCCAAACACCATTGCACTGTGGGTTCTCCATGATGGAAAATAATAGGTTTTATAGGGATTGCGGGGATGGACTGTTTTGGTGGATTTTGTGTGGTGGGTTGTAGAATTTGTGCGTAATTTAGGGTGGGGGTGGGCTGGACACCCTCAGAAGGAGGCTGCCCAGTGGTCTGAGCAACCATGAAAGGGCTGCCAAGGAGAAGCGTAGGGAGAAGAAAAAAATCGCCAGAGAAGAGAGAGAAGGAGGGTTTCCAGGTTCAGGGTTTAGGGTTCAGGAAAGGACGAAAGGAAAAGGGGCTCGGGCGATGGATCAATAGTCTACTCCGGGTGGGTAGCAGTGGAGTCAAGAAGCCTGTCGACGAACATGAATCAGTTCGTTGGGGGTAAGATTTTTCTTCGTTTCGTCTTTTCGAACGAGAAGAAAAAGCAGAGAATGAAGCATTGGCCCGAGAAAGAATAAGCGATATGGCAGATAGACCCCCAACATTTCCCCAATCTAATGCCCCTTTTACGAGTAGAGTCGATTCAGATTAGGAGAGGGAAAAAACCTGAGCTCTATGATTTCAAAAACGGGAAAGCATACTCCATGGACTCCTTCCAAGATTGATAGAGAGTAATTGACCCCTTTACTTTACCTACGTCATCTCCTACTCAATCATATAACATGACTTTTAGTAAAGTACAGACGGAAAAGGCAGAAATTGATGAACTTAATCAAGGAGTAGAGTTGGGGCACAGCTGCTGGGGGAACCAGCATCGAAGACCTCTTACGAGAGTTGCTTGCCTTCTACCGATTGACTGCTTCTATTCCCCTTATTTCACTTTTCCCTATTTGCCTACTTTTTTGCTTATATAATACTACCCTCTAGTTGGTAAGGAGGGAAAGCAGCTTCAAAAGGAAAGAAAAGGGCAGAGCTCTATGCTCACTCAACCATGGGCTTTTTTTCGATTTGAGAAACCTCCTCATTTACATTTGCGGACCCATCCCTTTCTTCATTACTAAGGTTAAAGAAATGGAGAATAGATAGCCATATCTTCCTCAAAACTTCCATGATACTTGGAAATATTGCTGTTCATTAGCTCTGCTCGCAGAGCGTTATACCGAAAAAAAAGAAATGGGACTACTTTACTTAAGCAATTCTTGTTATTTTTATTCTTTCCTTAGTTGAAGTGGCCCTTCTCTGGCTTTCCCTTTAAGTGACAAGGGGGTGAGACTGACTTTCATTCATTATCGACGCAGCAAAGGACAGATGTGCCTGCCGGGAGAAAGATAGAGATGGGAAGCATACACTGAAAAATGAATGTGAGCTCGGAAGGAGATGAACTACCATTATATTTGTATGTACTAGACTCGTTAATGAAAGAGAGAAGAAGAGCCCCAAGACATTGGTCTCTAACTGGAAAAGTAAATGCTTGAGCTTGAAAAGCTTCTGGTCTAGTAGGCCCATAAAATTCACTAGGATACGCGGTATTATTGAACCAGACAAAGCAACAAGAAATGAAACCAAAAACAGATAAAGCACTCAAACATACTATAAGACAAGTAAGCCTCTCTAGACCATACAAGCGCACTGCACGGCGAGCCCGCGCAAAGGGTTTGGTTAAGATATGACAGATTCCCCCAAGTATACAAATGAAAACTAACCATATGTGCCGTCCAATTATATCTTACAAATCGTCCACACTAACAATCCATCTTTCCCCTCCAAAGGGGGATTTTAGTAAATAACCAAAAAATGGAAAAGATTCTTCAA
>NW_025851774.1:2179-4076 GCF_002878395.1 Capsicum annuum | reverse complement strand
AGAAGCTAAGAGCAGTAAAATATCAGAAAAAAATATTTTTTTTTTCTTTTTTTCTTTTTTTTTTTTTTTACACAAACAACATAATAGTCATTAACATGACACCTCGATGACAACAAAATCAAACACAGCAAACATGAATGAATTGCAAACGAACATTCACACATCATTTAAAAAAAATTACTCGGAACATTTTCATTCATACTTTTTCATGACAAATTTATAATATAAATAATACATGATTGTATAAGAACCTGTGATGAATTAAATCGAGTGATGAAGCAAGGAACCGCCACCGAAAACTCAAACGAAACCCAAAACTCGATTCAAAAACTATTTCTTTTCTTTGTTTTCTTCCCCATTTTTTTGCCTTTTATGTACGTACTTTCTTTTTTTTTCCTTCTTGTTTTTCTTCTTTTTTCCCCTTTTGATTTCAATCTTTTTTTTTTTTGTTTCTTTCTCGTTTTTCTTCTTTTTTCCCCTTCTGATTTCAATCTTTTTTTTTTGTTTCTCTTCTCCCTTCTTGATCCGTATGTCATCTCCCCCCCTTGTGTGTGTGCTTTTTGTGTTATATAAGGAGTAGCAGATTATGAGGGAGTGGGATTGAGGTGTGGGAGAGACGTGGGTTATGGGGATATTGGGTAGTTTTAGGTTTCTTTTTTTTTTTTTATTAATATTTTAAACAAAATAAAAAAATAATAAAATCTATTTAAAACTAAAAAAATATAAAATAATTTAATTAGCTAGTCTTAGGAATATGACTAAGAAATATTAATATCACATTCTTTATTAAAGTTGAAAGAAGAAAACAAATATAATTTAGAAAAAAATTCTTTTTTTTTCTAAAAATAAATAAACAAATAAATAAACAATAAAATAAAAACTTATTTTAAAATGTGACTCTATTTTTTGTAGGTTTTTTCAAAAAAATTTTAAAATAAATTTAGTAAAAATAAGATAAATTTAAAATATCCAATTTACACCCTAAAACGAAATTGAACACTAAAATGGCAAAGACACTTAGGTTTGGTAAAAAAATTAGGTGTTTACAGAATGCCTCTCTTTGCTTGAAAATATGAAGAATTTTCAATCAAAGAAGTAAACATGACTAATTTTTGGCCCAACCCTTTATTCAATATTAATACGTAAATAAGTGGGAAAGAGGTGTGACCGAGCCCTGGCTTTGGGCATCCTACATATCTCGGGTTATAAGAGAGTCAGGTCACGTGTAGTTCCAATGGGTGTAGGAATGAGTGGATGAATTGGAGAGTCGATTCGAGGTCCCGTCGAGTTTCCGGTTCGTTGCTCCTTTTATTACAAAATATAAAACTGGAAACAAAAGTACAAGATCCTATCTATTCTATTTGTCTTGATCCTCTTGCTTCCGATCTTCCTCTTGGATCTTCAGTTATTGCCTCACCTTCTTCTAGTGGATACCTTGGTCTCAAAATTTTGATCTTGAAACTAAGATTTGAGACTTGAACTTGAAAATTGGATTGAGTCATTGATACTCTACCAAAGAACAGTTCATAGAATACTTTGGATGCTTGTTCTCCTGATCAGAAGCTAAAAATATGTCTCTTGAGATATTGGGCCGCTATGGATGCAAAGCTGACTCTAACTATCTTCAAACTGACCATTCTTCTATATTTTAACCGGAGATGAAATTCCGTTCTTGGATAGACCTGTGCTTTGCAGAAAACCTGCCAGCCATCAAAGAAGACGAAACAAACAAACAAAATTTTCTGCCCCAGTTTATACTAGGAAAATTTTGTGAGTTATTAGAAAACTATAATCTAGTTTAAAAATAAATAAACGAATGGATAGAAATTTAGGCTAGGAGTGCGATAAAATAAGAACCCTATTCTTAATAATATGACCAAAGGAAGTTATGCCTAAT
>NW_025851774.1:1052-2079 GCF_002878395.1 Capsicum annuum | reverse complement strand
TCTATTCTATTTGTCTTGATCTTCTTGCTTCCGATCTTCCTCTTGGATCTTCAGTTATTGCCTCACCTTCTTCTGGTGGGTACCTTGATCTCAAAATTTGATCTTGCAGTTAAGATTTGAAACTTGAACTTGAAACTTGGATTGAGTCATTGATACTCTACCAAAGAACAGTTCATAGAATACTTTGGATGCTTGTTCTCCTGATCAGAAGCTAAAAAGATGTCTCTTGAGATATTGGGCCGCTATGGATGCAAAGCTGACTCTAACTATCTTCAAACTGACCATTCTTCTATATTTTAACCGGAGATGAGATTTCGTTCTTGGATAGACCTGTAATTTGCGGAAAACCTGCAAACCATCAAAGAAGACGAAACAAACAAGCAAAATTTTCTGCCCCAGTTTATACTAGGAAAATTTTGTGAGTTATTAGAAAACTATAATCTAGTTTAAAAATAAATAAACGAATGGATAGAAATCTAGGCTAGGAGCACGATAAAATAAGAACCCTATTCTTAATAATATGACCAAAGGAAGTTATGCCTAATGAATGCATGAAAAAGAATTAGGATTTTCGCTCCTAAAAATGTGACTAGGGATTGTCATACCCTGTGAAGACATGAAGAAGGAACATAGGAAGGTTTATTTCCTAAAATGTCAACTAGGGGGATGGCGCCCTATGAAGACGAAATAAGATGTCGACTAGGGGATAGTGCCCTACAAAGACGAATAAGATGTCAACTAGGGGATGGCGCCCTATGAAGACGAAATAAGATTAGGATTTTTTTTATTTTTTTTTTTTGTTAGAAAGAAAAAAGAAAAAATGCCCCAGTCTTGAATATGAGGGGTCTTATTATTATTATATTGGTACGGGCTTAGAATTATAGGAGTATAGCAAAGAGCGAAAATTCAAGAAAACTTAACTTTGCTATACTTTTTCTTCACTAAACTTCACAAGATTGCTTCGCCCCTGTTCAAGCAAGGAGAGAGAGAAAAAAAATTGTGAGTTTTTAAAATTGGTGGTTGGTTT
>NW_025851774.1:0-952 GCF_002878395.1 Capsicum annuum | reverse complement strand
AAAGAGTATAGCAAAGAGCGAAAATTCAAGAAAACTTAACTTTGCTATACTTTTTCTTCACTAAACTTCACAAGATTGCTTCGCCCCTGTTCAAGCAAGGAGAGAGAGAAAAAAAATTGTGAGTTTTTAAAATTGGTGGTTGGTTTGTGGCCTTGAATTCTTTAGAGGTTTTCCTTATCTCTACCCCAACTTGATATAGTTGATTCAACTGATTGGTTGACGAGCTTGATTCTTTGTCTTTCAAATTCTGTTGCATCTCTATTTGCTTCAGTACGATTCTGCTCTTCCTTTTTAAATGTTTCACTTGTAACACTTATCTTAACTGGCTCCCTGTCCTTGTCAAGGTGGTGACCGCCCAACAATCACTGCTCAATTTCACTGGGAGCCATGGTCAATTTTGCGCGTCTTTCTTTATTTTGCATTTGATGCAAGACTTACGCATAAAAACAGAGCGTGTAAAAAATGAAATAAGGAATAATCAAAAGAAGGAATAAAAGAATTATGTTTGAATAGGAAGTATTTATACGGTAAAGTAAGAAAGTTTATTTGGGGGTGTATATTGACTTTAATAACGCATGACATACAATTTGGAGTAGACATTTGACCCTTTAAAACTGTCTAATCTCGAATTAGGCTGCACCGTTCAATCAAATCAAATCGTACTTCTTGATCTTTGTCCTGTCATGATAAATTTTGTCTGACTAAAGTCATTCCTTCTAGGATCTTCTCAATTGTCCTCTCTGATTTCAATTGTCTCGTTCATCCTTGTCTTATGGCGCCCCTGAGGGTTTTTACCAATAAGCTTTTTTTTTTTATATATATATACAACACACAAAGCTTGACATTCTCAAAAATTGATCGGAAGGTCTTTGATGGACAAAGGAAAAAGGATTTTTAGGATAGGATACAACTTGAGAGCCATATAAAAGTAACAATAGGATATATATCTCAT
>NW_025851773.1:7036-8952 GCF_002878395.1 Capsicum annuum | reverse complement strand
CATTTTGTGGACTTATCTGTGGCTTCGACCGAAGATAATCTTGTTGGATTGTCAGACGCAGCTCCCTTTAGTTATGTTAGGGCTCAATTGCACTAGACCATACAGCCCTTCTAGGGTAATGCGCCAGTTGGGTAGACTGCAGGACGTGCCACCAGCAGTGGATCTTCTGAAGGATGTTGAGTACTTCAAGGACCAAGCACTAGGTGAGAGTAAGTATGAGCAGTTTTGGAAGCATACAACAAAGCTGGGTGTCGACATACTCAAAGAAAGTTTGGATAATCCGGGCTACACTCAAGGATATGGGGTTTGGCTTTAATCTATCCCTCGGAGTATTAGTCAACCGTTACCAGCGCAGCTTAGAGGGAGAATACAGGAAGAATACATAGCAGACGATCATTAGGATGAAAGTGTAGGGTCCAAAGTGGAAACACTGATGGTTCAGCTAGCAGATTTGTTCAAGACGGTAGAAAGGTGTCAGAATAATCTTTCCAAGTGCACTCCTCATAAAGCAGGAATACGGGCCCGAAGCTTCTTCCCCGGTATCAGGATGTCTTTATAGGATATGCTACAAAGTTTGAATGGGAGAAAGAGAACTTCGGAGGCAGGTCCATATCAGCCAGGGTCATCACGTAGAGCACCAGTCTAAAAGACCATTTCCTATCCTATTTCAGTTTGAGTTTTTTATGTGTCTGTCATCGTAAGGTGGTGTCTACTTTAAGTCGAAGTCAAGTTGTTTTGGTATTAGGGTCTTTATTAGTAATTTCACCTATGTCGTCTTAGGGGTCTAGAATGTCGTTTAGTATTTGTTGTTTAGTTTTAAAGTGGTCCCGAACTTTTGTACGTCTTTGTAGTTTTCTTTCTTCAAAATGTTATAATGTTACGTCTTTCATTTTTTGTTTATTTTCGTTTTCATAAAAAAAAATGATTGGCCCGAACTACGCAAGATCTGATTCATGTATAACATGATGCGTAGGCAACCTACTTTTGGGTTCGATCTAATCATTTTGTTTCATTGTTTTTCATTATTTTTCCTCTTTTAAAGAAAAATAAAAGCCATAAAGAATGATAAAATAAAGGTAGATAACGACAGGAAAGAAAAGAACAGAGATGGATACGAAAAAATAATAATAATTATAAGTGTAAAAAGCCTAGACAAAAATCAGGATGATGTTAAAATGACCTCGCTACCCTCAAAAGCTGGTAGAAATGAACATGAATTTAGGACAATTTTACCAATATGATTTCCATGCTTGTTGTATGCCTTAATCCTAACGGGTGTCGTCTTTGATGAGCATGTTCTTTCAGATAACAGTGAAAGGTTTGCAGCACTCTGGCTAGTCACCCATACTTCACTAGATCTAAAGCAAAGCTCTTCATGGCTAGCAGGGAGATTAAAAATTCACTCATTGACCCGGATCAGGATCACAGGGAAAGTTCTGAACATGATGATGAGGTAGTAAGGCTCAGGCAACAATTGATAGATTTACACCGGGCATGGGCCAGCGGAATGCCTCCTCCTCCGCTCCCTGAAGGTTTTGGCAATATCTTTAATTGCCCACCGCTCTCTCAGGCATAATTTTCTGCTCCTACTGAGTCACCTGAGCATGCGCTAGGATTCACTCCGCGATATTATTATCCTGGCAGTTCTGGTGTGCCTTTGGCAGTTCCTCAATCAAGACCCGCTGCTCAGCCAGCGCCACTGATCACACCAATATTCATGGCTCTGCCACCACATGAAACTCCCATATATGCTGTGCGTCCCACAATGAGACTTCCTAGGTCTGCCAGTGAGCAAGTACTGAAGGTTCCAGATAGTCAGTATTATTCCCCGAAGCCTACTTTGCAAATGAATGAACCGTATGGGTACACTCAGCCGCCTACATTTCCATTTGATACGGAGAAACCTGTCGCAGCAG
>NW_025851773.1:4404-6936 GCF_002878395.1 Capsicum annuum | reverse complement strand
CTGCCAGTGAGCCAGTACTGAAGGTTTCAGATAGTCAGTATTATTCCCCGAAGCCTACTTTGCAAATGAATGAACCGTATGGGTACACTCAGCCGCCTACATTTCCATTTGATACGGAGAAACCTGTCGCAGCAGAGGAACAGTATATCATAGCCCGAAAACTAAAGAGTTTAGAGCAGGCTATGAGGAATTTGCAAGGGATCGGAGATTATAGGAGTATTTCCTATAAAGATCTTTGCATATTTCCAGACATCAATCTTTCCCCTGGTTTTAAGATGCCTAAGTTCGAGAAGTATGCAGGTGACGGTGATCCCGTTGCATATTTGAGACGTTATTACAACCAGTTGAGGGCTGCAGGAGGAAAGGAAGAACTGCTCATGGCCTTCTTTGGCGAGAGTCTTTCAGATCTAGCCTCAGAATGGTTTATCGATTGAGACATCGATAAATGGAACAGCTAGGATGTTTTGGCTTCTGAATTTGTTCAACATTTTCAGTATAACATCGACCTGATTTCAGACGAAAAATCCTTGGTCAACATGAAGAAAAAGAGCATTGAAGGTTTTAGGGAATACGCGATAAGGTGGCGTGAACAGGCCGCCAGGGTAAAGCCTCCAATGAAAGAAAGTAAGTTGGTAGAAGTTTTCATTCAGGCGCAGGATGAGACCTATTTTCAACATTTACTTCCGACAATGGGAAAGTCTTTTATGGAAGTTCTCAAAATGGGGGAGATGATACAGGACGGAATTAAGACCGGCCGAATAGTGAGTTTTGCTGCTTTAAAAGCCACCACACAAGCGATTTAAGGTGGATCTGGCGTATTTGGAGGTAAAAAGAAGAAAGAGGATGTGGCGACTGTTGTAGCTGGAATCCATTCCTATCCCAAAAGACCACCTCGCCCCTATCCCTAATCCCAAGCCTAAGTCTACACCTAAGCTCCATATATTCCTCCCCACTATTACTACCCTCCACAAAATCCTTTCTATTCCATTCCACCACCTCCGTACCCAGTATATAGCGCGCAGCCATATGCCCAAACCCTTTCTTACCCGCAATGGCGCGCGCAAGCTCCACAAAATCGTCCATTTGCTCCACCAAATTACCAAAACCCCTCCAGACCCAGTTTTCATCCTAGGCCTGAGTATATGAAGGAGAAGGCGGTCAAAAACCAATTCACACCTCTTGGGGAGTCATATGCTTGCTTGTTTGATAGGTTGAGAAAGTTGAAGGTTTTAAGCTCAATTCAAGAAAGGCTTTTAAATCCACCGCCAAGGAATCTCGATTATTCTTTAAGGTGTGTGTACTGTTCTGATATGCCAGGCCATGCTATCAATAAATACTGGCATTTAAATAGAGCTGTCCATAATTTAATTGACACAAATCAGATGCTGGTTCAGGCCCCGGAGGGCCCAAACATTAACCAGAATCCGCTGCCAACCCATGCTGAAGCCAATATGCTAGAATTGATATATGACGGGAAAGAGTCTTCGAGGGGTTATAAGCCTATTTTTAAGATACAGACCATTGAGGAGAAATTGGTGAATGTAGCGGAGTCTTTGAAAGTAATGTCATTAAGCTGGGAAGGAATGAAAGAAGATAAAGCCCTAGAAAGCACAAAGAAGCCCCTGATCACAGTATAAGGCGCCAGAAGGTATGTTGATTTAAGCCAGGATAAACCTAAGTTAACAGTGGTGGGATATCTAAGTCAGCCCATCTTGACGGTGAAAGGAGCACTGACAGTGCCTATTGTCCTCAAATCGGTGACCCAACCTCCGATAGTTGATACGAAAAGAGTTCCCTGGAATTATGAGCAGACTGTGATGACCTATCATGGGAAAAAGTTGTGAAAGATGTAGATAAGGTAGGGGGTTTGACTAGGTCAGGAAGATGCTTCGTGCCTGAAAGCTTAAGAAAATCCAAGCCAACAGTGAGTGGACCGTCATCTATCAAAAATCCTGTCACCGAAGAAGAAGTCGAAGAATTTTTGAAAAAGATAAAATTGCCAGAGTATTCAATATTAGACCAGTTGAAGAAAACCCCTGCTCAAATTTCCCTATTATCTTTGTCGTTGCACTCCAAGGAGCATCGTGATGTTTTACTGAAGGTATTAAATGAAGCATATGTTCCAAGGGAGATTACAATCAACCAGCTTGAGAAAATGGTTGGAAAAATTTTTGAGGTTAATCGGATCAGCTTTTCTGACGATGAATTGCCTGTTGAAGGTACAAGGCATAACCGAGGCCTTTACATTACAGTGAAGTGTGAAGATTTCTACGTCACTCATATTATGATTGATGGAGGTTCAGGTACAAATATTTTCCCTATTTCTACTTTGCAAAAGTTGAATATTGGTGCTGACAGGATCAGGCCCAACTATGTATGTGTTAGGGCTTTCGATGGTGCAAAATCAAATTCCATTGGCAAAATAGAACTAATGTTGACCACAGGGCCTGTTGAGTTTGCCATAGAGTTTCAAGTATTGAATGTAGAATCCTCTTACAATCTGTTGTTGGGAAGGCCGTGGATCCACAAGGC
>NW_025851773.1:0-4304 GCF_002878395.1 Capsicum annuum | reverse complement strand
GATTCTACATTCAATACTTGAATGTAGAATCCTCTTACAATCTGTTGTTGGGAAGGCCGTGGATCCACAAGGCCAAGGCGGTTGCATCTACACTGCACCAAATGATTAAGTTTGAGTATGATAGGCAAGAAGTAGTTATTCATGGTGAAGGAGATTTGTCAGCCTACGAAGATTCTCCCTTGTCTCTTATTGAAGCAAATAACGTAGAGGAGACATTCATCTATCAAATTTTTGATACAGTGCCAGTGAATCGTATCCTTGAATGGCAGGCTATATCGGGACTGCAATTGTCTTCTGCTTCTATCATGATGGTGAGGGAACTTTGGAAATACGGATTTGAGCCAGGAAAAGGTTTGGGAGCGTTTCTGCACGGTATAGTTCATCCCATATGTCCGAGTGAGAACGTGGGCATGTTTGGTCTGGGATTTGAGCCTACAGCTGAAGATCTAAAGAAAGCCAAGGGAAACAAAAAGGAAATCTGGTCACTCGCTCGACCAATGCCACTACTCAGTGAATTATTTATTAAGAGCGGTGTCACGAAGCATGTGCAATTTGAAGTTGAATTGGTTGATGACTTCCAGAACCTTTTTATTGAAGTTGATATGGTCGAAGCAGGAGAAGGTACCAGTATGGCAGACGTGCAATTCATAGGTCCAGCTATCTAGCTCAATAATTGGAAAGTCACTCCTCTCCCCATCAGGAGGGAGTTTTGGTAGTTTATTTTATTTTTCTTTCTGTTTATCCGAGTTATTTCAAGGTTGTAAGTCGGATTTTAGTTTGTTTATGTTATGTTGGTATCTATGTTTAAACCCTTCTATCTTTTATGAAATGCAATGTCCCTTTTGTTTTGTGTCTAATATATTTTATTTTTCTTTTCTTACACAGTTCTCTTTATGCTGATTCTAATGACATGACATGCATGCGGAATTTTCAGCCTGATCTTAAAATCCAAACTAATCAAGATGTAATGAAGCAGGATGGGGAATATGATAAAGAAAAAACACTAGAAGAAATAAGCAAAGAGTTGGAACAGTTTGAAGACAAACCGAATCCTAATTTGAATGAAACCGAGCCAATAAACCTAGGGGATCAAGAAGATGTTAGGAATACTAAATTCAGCGTACACATTTTGCCACAGCTAAAAGATGGAATGATTCAAGCATTAATTGATTATAAGGATGTTTTTGCATGGTCTTATGATGATATGCCTGGTTTAAGCACTGAATTAGTGGCTCACAAATTGCCAATTGATCCCGCGTTCCCTCTTGTCAAACAAAAGTTGAGGAAGTTTAAAACAGATGTAAGTATTAAAATCAAAGAGGAAATCATGAAACAACTTGAAGCCAAAGTAATTCGAGTGGCTCGCTATCCCATGTGGTTATCCAATGTTTTTCCCGTAACAAAGAAAGATGACAAAATTCGAGTGTGTGTTGATTACCGTGATTTGAACAGAGCAAGTCCGAAAGATGATTTTTCACTGCCCAACATCCACATTTTGTTAGACAACTATGCTAAACACGAGGTTGCCTCTTTTGTGGATTGCTATGCCGGATATCACCATATCATTATGGATGATGAAGACGCGGAGAAGACATCTTTTATCACACCATGGGGAACTTATTGTTATCGAGTGATGCCGTTCGGTTTGAAGAATGCTAGAGCAACATACATGAGAGCCATGACCACTATGTTTCATGACATGATGCATAAGGAGATTGAGGTCTACGTGGATGATGTGATTATTAAGTCAAAAAGTCAGGCCGAACATGTTAAAGATTTAAGAAAGTTCTTTGAAAGGCTTCGCAAGTATAATCTCAAACTCAACCCGGCAAAATGTGTTTTTGGAGTTCCGTCTGGAAAGCTTTTGGGGTTTGTAGTCAGTCGTCGGGGAATTGAATTGGATCCCTCAAAAATCAAAGTCATTCAGGATTTGCCCCCGCCCAAGAATAAAATGGAGGTGATGAGTTTGCCTGGTAGACTAAACTACATTAGCAGGTTTATTGCTCAACTCACAACCACTTGTGAGCCCATATTCAAGTTGCTGAAAAGAGTGTTGCGGTAAAATGGACTGAAGAATGTCAGGAAACATTAGATCGAATCAAAAGATATTTGTCAAATCCTCTCGTGCTGGTACCCCCGGAGCCTGGTAGGCCTTTGATCTTATATTTATCAGTCTTGGACAATTCTTTCGGTTGTGTCCTGGATCAACATGACGCCACAGGCAAAAAGGAGCAGGCTATTTATTATCTTAGCAAGAAGTTCACCGCATATGAGGCCAGGTATACTCTTTTTGAAAAGACGTGTTGTGCCCTAACTTGGGTAGCACAGAAGTTGAAGTATTATCTCTCATCCTATACTACTTATCTCATCTCCCGCATGGATCCTTTGAAGTATATCTTTCAGAAACCTATGTCGACGGGTCGATTGGCAAAGTGGCAAATATTGCTTACCGAGTTTGACATTGTATATATGACTCAAACCGCCATGAAAGCCCAGGCCTTGGCAAATCATCTTGTTGAGAACCCCATCGATGAAGAGTACAAGCCATTAAAGACATATTTTCCTGACGAAGAAGTGTCGTGTTTTGATGAAGTCATTATAGATGCTGATCCAAGTTGGAGGTTATTCTTTGATGGAGCTATCAATATGAAAGGAGTTGGAATAGGTGCGGTTCTTATCTCTGAATCGAGACAACATTTCCCGGTAACAGCACAACTTCATTTCTACTGTACTAACAATATGGCTGAGTATGAAGCCTGTATTCTTGGTTTGAGGTTAGATGTTGATATGGGAGTCCAAGAATTATTGGTGTTAGGAGATTTGGATTTGCTCGTCCATCAAATTCAAGGCAATTGGGAGACTCGAGATTTGAAGCTCATCCCGTATCGACAATGCTTGCAGGGGCTATGTTAACGGTTTGTGTTAGTAAAATTTAGGCATATTCCAAGGATTCGTAATGAAATTGCTGATACTTTAGCCACTCTGTCTTCAATGCTCCAACATCCTGACAAAGCTTACATCGATCCAGTGCATATACAGAGTCATGATCAGCATGCTTACTGTAATGCGGTTGAAGAAGAGCTCGATGGAGAACCTTGGTTCTTGGATATCAAGCGGTACAATTAGTCAGGAGAATACCCGGTATATGCCACCAACGATCAAAAGAGGACTATTAGGCATTTGGCTAATGGATTTTTCTTAAGTGGGGGAATCTTGTATAAGAGGACCCCAGATCTGAAACTTTTAAGGTGTGTAGATGCAAGAGAAGCCTCGAAAATCATGGTTGAAATACACTCTGGAGTATGCGGGTCGCATATGAATGGTCATGTCTTGTCAAAGAAGATTCTTCGAGCAGGTTATTACTGGCTTACTATGGAAAGGGATTCTATTCAATTTGTTTGGAAGTGTCATCAATGTCAGGTACACGGTGATCTGATACTTTCTCCCCCTATTGAGTTGCATTCAATGGCTGCTCCATGGATGTTCGTGGCTTGGGGAATGGATGTGATTGGACCGATTGAGCCGAAGGCATCAAATGGGCATAGATTCATTTTGGTAGCCATTGACTACTTCACAAAGTGGATAGAAGCAGTAACTTTCAAGTCAGTGAAAAAGAAAGCTGTGTTAGATTTTGTTCATACCAATATCATTTGCAGATTTGGAATTCCTAAAATGATCATTACAGACAATATTGTCAATCTCAATAGTCATTTGATGCAAGAAGTATGTCAACAGTTTAAGATCACGCATCAAAATTCTACTCCATATCGCCCAAAGGCCAATGGTGCTGTAGAAGCCACCAATAAGAATATAAAAAGGATACTGTGAAAAATGGTACAAGGGTTTAGACAGTGGCATTAAAAGTTGCCGTTTGCATTGCTAGGTTATTGTACCACTGTTTGCACTTCAACAGGGGCAACTCCATATTTATTGGTGTATGGGACAGAAGCAGTCATCCCTGCAGAAGTTGAAATTCTCTCTCTTCGAGTCATTGTAGAAGCAGAGATTGATAATGACGAATGGGTAAAAACCCAACTGGAACATTTGAGTTTGATTGAGGAAAAAAGGCTAACGTCTGTATGTCATGGCCAGGTGTATCAGAGGAGGATGGCTCGAGCGTATAACAAAAAGGTCCGTCCCAGGAATTTTGAAGTTGGTCAGTTAGTATTGAGACTATCCTTCCTCACCAGGTTGAAGCAAAAAGTTCTTCCCTAACTAGCAAGGTCCCTTCATTGTGAAGAAAGTGTTGCCCAATGGAGCCTTATATTTGACAGATATTGAAGGCAAAATGGCAGAAATAGCTA
>NW_025851772.1:783-1072 GCF_002878395.1 Capsicum annuum | reverse complement strand
CTTATGAACTGAGTCATGACTAAATAGCTGAATCTGAAAGAAGATTCTTAGACTGAACTTGATTTGCAATTTACATGGATGGAATACATTATCTCTTCAACACTCTTTCTAAAGAAGGTCTAGTAACATTAGGGAGCAAAAAAATCTTGGGCATAATCTACACCAGACATCTGACTAAGAAATCACAACATTGACACTACTTTATAGCATGGAATATAGACATATAACTCATAAACTAGGGTAGAATTACTAGGCCTTAGGCAATGCAACTTCTTACTTTCCAGCTTAG
>NW_025851772.1:389-683 GCF_002878395.1 Capsicum annuum | reverse complement strand
TATTCCCCTTAAATACCATGCTCAATTGATTCAACTTAAAATTCTCATATGGACATTAATAAATCTTTCAACTATTGTCTGAAGTGACTTAAATCCTCTCACTGTGATCAAGCCTAACTCCAAACCACAAAATACAACATGACGCACAACGATACTAGTCTAAACCATATGATTCAATATTCTATATATTTTTCAAGATCACACCCTAAACATAACGTGCCTTATCACTCAATGATGACTAACTCTGAACTATTACTATGGATTTACTAGCACATATTATGTTTCTCCACTTAA
>NW_025851772.1:0-289 GCF_002878395.1 Capsicum annuum | reverse complement strand
CTTATGAACTGAGTCATGACTAAATAGCTGAATCTGAAAGAAGATTCTTAGACTGAACTTGATTTGCAATTTACATGGATGGAATACATTATCTCTTCAACACTCTTTCTAAAGAAGGTCTAGTAACATTAGGGAGCAAAAAAATCTTGGGCATAATCTACACCAGACATCTGACTAAGAAATCACAACATTGACACTACTTTATAGCATGGAATATAGACATATAACTCATAAACTAGGGTAGAATTACTAGGCCTTAGGCAATGCAACTTCTTACTTTCCAGCTTAG
>NW_025851771.1:1445-1762 GCF_002878395.1 Capsicum annuum | reverse complement strand
CTATTTTGAAGGGTTGAGCAATATGTTGAGTATTTGTTGTTTGTATTGTTTGTATTGTTGAGAGGGAGAGGAAACCCCAAGAGAGAGAAGAGAGAGAACGTAAGATTTAAAATGAAAAGTTTTTCGCGCAAATGGATGATTTGTATGGGTTGATTTGTAATTTTGGAAAAGAATGACAAGTTTTGAAATTGCTAATTTGGTCCGAATTGATCTTAATTAATTTTAAAATATATAGTTTTTAAAACATTGAGTTGATGAGAACTCATTTCTACTCAGAGTGATCGATCGATGACTCGGGTCGAGATGAACGTAATACC
>NW_025851771.1:844-1345 GCF_002878395.1 Capsicum annuum | reverse complement strand
GACTCAATTGGATTTGTAGTTGACCCTACGAGCTCACTCATTCATCCTTAGTTCCACCTAAATCAACTTAGGTACTATCACTATCCTAACATTGAGTTGTTGAGAACTCATTTCAACTCAGAGTGATTGATCGACGACTCGGGTCGGGATGAATGCAATACCAACTCTATGCACTACAAAGACTAGATTGGATTTGTAGTTGACCCTGCGAGCTCATTAATTCATTCCTAGTTCCACCTAAATCAACTTAGGTACTATCACTATCCTAATATTGAGTTGACGAGAACTCATTTCAACTCAGAGTGATCGATCGACGACTCGGGTCAGTATGAACGCAATACCAATGCCATACAATTGCAAAGACTCGATTGGATTTGTAGTTGACCCTACGAGCTCATTCATTCATCCCTAGTTCCACCTAAATCAATTGCTATGAAATCTGTTGCAACAAACGACTAAGCTATTGAAAATTTTCAAACAGGTACATATATGTTGCAACAG
>NW_025851771.1:0-744 GCF_002878395.1 Capsicum annuum | reverse complement strand
TACATATATGTTGCAACAGATGACATATCTGATTTAATTATCAAATAGATATTTGCATCTGTTGTGACAGATGACTGAGCTATTGGAAATTTTCAAAAAAATATTTGTATCTGTTGTAACAAATTACATATTTGATTTTATTAATTATCAAATGAACATTTTCATCTGTTGTCACAGATGACTGAGCTTTTGGGATTTTTAAACAGATATTTATATCTGTTGTAACAGATGACGGAGCTGTTTGGATTTCTAAATAGATATTTATATATGTTGCAACAGATGACATATCTGTTTGAAAATCTTTTTATCTCTTTTAATTTTAAAGAAAGAAGCTTTTGGTCCGAGTAGATAATATCAAGTAGTAGTACTTACTACTAAAGGCTGTAAAAAATGTTTTTTTGGATATCTCAAAAGTGAGTTCATTGAGCAGTCTTGTCTTGTCTTTTCAATGTCAGTAGTCGTAGTCTTCCTCGTGCCCCTCAAATTATTAATGAATATTAATTAATGAATATTGAAAACCACCACGTCTACATACACAATACATCTATAGAAATTATCTCATCTCTTCCTTTAGCTACAGTTTATTTTATTCAACTCTCATCTTTTTCTCTCTCCTCTTTAGGGTCACAACCTTTTTTCTCTCTTTTCTCTTCTCTTCTCATAAAAATATTTTTGGATCTAAACCCATCCATATCGTTCCTCGACTTAAATTTTTGTTTTGATCCCCTTTTTGATATTAAGGTA
>NW_025851770.1:0-2560 GCF_002878395.1 Capsicum annuum | reverse complement strand
CAATATGTAATATGTGCTACATAGATGAATATACTTGCACATTTAAAGAATATTATTATAAAGGAGCATATAATACAGAAGAAAGTAAAGAAATAAGAAAATTTTATTTTAGTAAATTACCTGATCCATTTAGTTCAAAACTAATAAAAAGTTGGGATGAAGCAAAAATAGTAGATACTCTAGGAGCAAGAATAAAATATTTACAACAATGGTATAGAAACCTATGTGAAAAATATAGAGAAGAAATAAAGATGGAAAAAACATTAATAAAAAATTTAGCATGTTGCAAAGATAAATTAGCACCACAATTTGGATGCGAATAAAGATATTATAAGAAAAGAAAAAGACATAAGAAATATAAGACATACAAAAAATCAAAATATAAATATAAAAAACCAAGAAAAAGATATTATGTAAAAAATTATAAACATAAAAGACCATATAGGAAAAAGAAATCTATAAAAGAATGTACTTGTTATAATTGAGGAAAATTAGGACATTTAGCTAGAGATTGTAAATTACCTAAAAACCCAAAAAATAAAAAAATATCAAAAATAAAAATACAAAATACAAAATATATGCAGATAGATTATATAGATTACGAATTAGAAAGTGAAGACAGTATATATGAAATTTCAAAGAATGAACCAAATAATGAAATAGAAGATAATGAAATAGATAGTGAATTAGACGAATTAAATGACTGAAGAAGATATACAAATAAACCAAATGACTGAAGAAAATATAAAAATAATAACAAAAGAAGAATATTTAAATGACGAAGGAACAAATCAAAAAATAATATTTGATAATAATATATTTGATGAAATAAAAGGAAAAGAGTTAGACTTAAGTATAGAAAAAATATTTAAAATACCAACAATAAAAAATATATTTACTAGGAAAAAGGAAGAATATTATATAGTAAGCCAAAAAGAACATGTAATAGACTGCAGATATGCAAAAGGTAAAGCTAGTATACCACTAGTAACAAAAAGAATAATTAGTAAAGAAATAAACGATATAAAAAGTAGAGATCCAATAAAATATGTACACCTTGGAGGAACAGAGATATTGATAAAAGCATGTTTTAAAGAAGGAATAGATACACCAATAGAATTATATTTAGCAGATGATAGAATTATAAGACCTATAGAAAAAAGTATAATAACTGCAATAAAAGGAAATTTAATATACCAAAAATTTAAATTTATAATAAGTGCAAATTATTCAGTAGCAATAACAGATAAAAATATAGATAAATTATTGGTATTATATTAGAAAATATCAGGAATAGAACTAACCCCAAGAAGTAAAATATTTACAGTAAGATGTAAAAATCTATATGTATTAACTACAAAACACATAATAATAGGAAAAAATAAAATTAATAAAATACAAATAGAAAGTCCTTTTGAACAATTCGTAAAAACAATTGATAATAATGATTATAGTTACAAAAATATAGACATAGAAGAAGATTTAGAAATAATAAATGATAGAATAAGTACAACAAAAAGAATAACTTATGAAAAAACAAAATCATCAAGTTCATAAAAAAGAACAAGTTATGAAACAAGTTCAATAGTTAATTTAAACCAATACTACATAACAGGAACAATAAATGAAAAGGAATATTTAATACTCTTAAATACAGGACAAGAAGAAAATTATATAGCAAAATATCTAGTAAAAAATGAGGAAATAAAACCTGATAATAATATATGCCCAGATCTACCAAGAAGCTTAATAAACACTAAAAATATAGCAGAAAAAGAAATAACAATAGGAGTTAGAAAAATGAAAATAGAATTTGAAATAAAGGAAGAAATGCAAAAAGCAGACATAATATTAGGAATTAAATGGCTAGAACAAGTAAAATCACACAATATAGAACATACACAATTATCTATAACATATAATAGAGAAAAAATTTTCTTAAGAAAAGCTTTAACATGATATGAAAATATATGTATTAATGAAGATAGTAGTAGAAGGATATTACACTAGATATTATACGCCTATGATAGATATAGGAGCAGAAGCTAATTTATGTAGATATAATTGTTTACCAGAAAGTAAATGGGATAAATTAAAAACACTAATAATAGTTAAAGGATTTAATAACGAAGGAAGCTTAATTACTTATAAAGCTAAGAATGTGAAAACACAAGTATGAGATAAAATATTAACAACAGAAGAAATCTATAATTATGAGCTAACATCAAAAGATATACTTTTAGGAATGCCGTTTTTAGATAAATTATACCCACATATAATAACTAGAACAGATTGGTGGTTTACAACACCATGTAAACAGAAAGTAAGAAAAAAGAGTTACTAATAAAATAAGAAAGAAAACTGATTGGACAGAAGGAAGTGAAAAAATTACACACAAATTAAAAAATATAAAAAATACTGAAGATACAATAGAACTGGTAGTATTTTTAATAAATAAAAAGGAAATAATTATATTTTCAATAAATAAGATAGAAATAATTAAGAAAAAATTAGAACAATTATATAGTGAAGATCCATTAAAAGGATGGGAAAAAACATA
>NW_025851769.1:3366-4493 GCF_002878395.1 Capsicum annuum | reverse complement strand
CATATAGTGCACTAAATTAGTACGCTATATAAGACCTTTAACGGACAATGCCTTAACGATCGTTATAGTCAATGGACTTGTATAGTGCGCTAATTTAGTTTGGTATATAAGGAAAATAAAGGGTCATTCAGCACACTCTTATCTCTCTCTTACCTAACGTTCACTGACCTCAAATGGTCGACGCCGGTGACGTCGTAGCTACGCCGACAACAGGTAAGGGACCTCTCTCCCTCTCCTCTCTCTCCCTGGATCTCCCTATTCCTGTCACTACCCCCCTCTCTCTCCTCTCTCCTCTGTTCCTCCCTCTTAGACACTCCTATCGTCGGCGAGCTTAGAGCTCCCACCGGCTCGACTCGACTTCCGGCAATGGGTAAGTGGGGCAGCTTGGATCAGAAAGTCGGTCAGAACAGGTTGGTTCGAAGACAACCCAACACACAGTTTCTGGCAAGTTGCAGAGGTCACTCCGCTGTCATTCCGGCGACGCATCGGTGGGAATATTTCGGCAACCCATTTCCGACAATCAAATCAGCAGCACGCAAGAGCATCTCGGTGACATCTAAACCTTTGATTTTTAGCTATTTCTTACTATTTAGTTTCACGGTTTTATTTTGTTACTCCTTATTCTTTACGTACGCAGTACAATTTAGTTTCCTGGATTGTTTGTTTTTTGTATTGTTTGTCTTCTTTCAGTTCTTGTGACTCTAGTTGTGCCTGGCTTGCTTAGTGGTGGGTATTATTGTGTGGTTCTAGCTGAGAGGTCGATAGTGTGTTCGTGTGCGTATCTATTGTTTGCCTACTATTTTCATACTGTTGCTTTGTTTGTTTGTCTCTCTGTCTGCTGGTCGGTGTGGGGCCTTTGTTATGTGTATTAAGTAGTGGCCACTGGGGTTGATAATGGAGTAGGGTCATGTCCGAGGGGGTTGGAGTTTGGGGCGGTTTTGGAAGAGGGGGTAGAGGGGAGGGCAGGGGTGGGTGTGGGGTCTAGGCCGGGTGTTCAGGCTGGTCAGGTGAGGGGTGGTAGAGGCAGGCAAGAGGAGATAGGTTGAGGGTAGGGTCTTGGAACATTGGGACCCTTCAGGTTAAGTCCGTAGAGTTGGTGAAGATTCTTAAGAAGAGGAGGATTAATA
>NW_025851769.1:0-3266 GCF_002878395.1 Capsicum annuum | reverse complement strand
GTGTGGGGCCTTTGTTATGTGTATTAAGTAGTGGCCACTGGGGTTGATAATGGAGTAGGGTCATGTCCGAGGGGGTTGGAGTTTGGGGCGGTTTTGGAAGAGGGGGTAGAGGGGAGGGCAGGGGTGGGTGTTGGGCCTTTGTTACGTGTATTAAGTAGTGGCCGCGGGGGTTGATGGTGGAGTAGGGTCATGTCCGAGGGGGTTGGAGTTTGGGGCAGTTTTGGAAGAGGGGGTAGAGGGGAGGGCAGGGGTGGGTGTGGGGTCTAGGCCGGGTGTTCAGGCTGGTCAGGTGAGGGGTGGTAGAGGCAGGCAAGAGGAGATAGGTTGAGGGTAGGGTCTTGGAACATTGGGACCCTTCAGGTTAAGTCCGTAGAGTTGGTGAAGATTCTTAAGAAGAGGAGGATTAATATTGCGTGTGTCCAGGAGACTAAGTGGGTAGGATCTAAGGCTAGGGATGTGGATGGGTACAAGTTGTGGTACTCAGGCAGTGAGGGGCGTCGTAATGGAGTGGGCATTTTAGTGGATGAGGAGCTAAGAGGGCAGGTGGAGGTTAAAAGGGTAAGTGATAGGCTGAAGATGATTAAGTTGGCCATTGGGGGGTTTACGCTGCATGTGTGTAGTGTTTACGCGCCGCAGGTGGGTTTGGTTGAGGAGGTGAAAGCGAGCTTTTGGGAGGCTTTGGACGAGGTGGTGAGAAACGTGCCTATCTCGGAGAAGATTGTCATAGCAGGGGACTTCAATGGGCACATTGGGATTTTGCGGGTGGTTATGATAATGTACATGGAGGGTTTGGTTTCAGCGACAGAAATGGTGAGGGGGTTGCTCTGTTGGATTTTGCGAGGGCCTTTGGACTGGTGGTTGTCAATTCGAATTTCGAAAAAGGAGGATCACCTGATTACTTTTCGAAGCGCTTCAGCCAAGACTCAGATTGACTTTCTATTGACTTTCTGCTGCGTAGAAAGGGGGATAGGGCTACGTGTAAGGATTGCAAAGTCATTTCGAGTGAGCATCTTTCAACTCAGCACAGGCTTCTGGTGATGGACTTGATTATCAAGAAGAACAAGAAGAGTAGGGCCGGAGAGGGTCAACCTAGAATTAAGTGGGGTGGCTTGACGCCTGTTAGTGCGCTGGAGATAGGGGAGAAGGTGGCGGGAATGTAAGGGGGCGTGGATGTTATGTGGGATAAGGGGGCCAGCTGCATCAGGGAGACGGCTAGAGAGGTGTTGGGTGTTTCGAGGGGTCGGGCAGGACGACATAAGGGGGACTGGTGGTGGAATGAGGAAGTTAAGAAGAAAGTGGAGATCAAGAAGGAGGCATATGTTCAGTTGATTGAGAATAAGGATGAAGAGGAGAAACGGGTGAATAGGGAGGTCTACAAAGTAGCAACAAAAGAGGCTAAGTTAGTAGTTATGGCGGCTAAGACATCAACGTTTGAGGGTTTGTATGTGAGGTTAGAGGAGAAAGGCGGGAAAAAAAGGTTGTATAGGCTTGCTATGGCTAGGGAGAGGAGGGATCGTGACCTCGATCAAGTGAAGTGCATTAAGGGGGAGGATGGTAGAGTGTTTGTGAAAGATGTTCACATTAAGAAGAGATGACAGGAGTATTTTCGTAGGCTTTTAAACGAGGAAGGGGACAGAGGCATTGTGTTAGGGGAGTTGGAACGCTCGGAGGAGAGCCGCGATTTCAGTTATTGTAGACGTTTTAAGGTTGAGGAGGTCAAGGAGGCTATTCGCAGAATGCGGAGGTGTAGGGCGATGGGCCCGGTCGAGATCCCGGTGGATTTTTGGAAGTATGCTAGTGGGGCATGCTTAAGGTGGCTGACTGATTTGTTCAACACCATTTTCACAACTGCAAGAATGCTTGAGGCTTGGAGATGGAGTACAATGATTCCTTTGTATAAAAACAAGGGTGACATTTAGAGTTGCAATAACTATAGGAGAATTAAGCTGTTGAGTCACACTATGAAGATTTGGGAGAGGATGGTTGAGCGGAGATTGAGGAGGGTCGTGTCCATTTTAGAGAATCAGTTTGGTTTTATGTCTGGTTTTATGCCTGGTCGCTCGATGACAGAGGCAATTCACCTGGTGAGAAGATTGGTAGAGCATTATAGGGAAAGGAAGAGGAATTTGCATATGGTGTTCATCGATCTGGAGAAGGCGTATGACAGAGTCCTAGGGAGGTTCTTTGGAGATGCTTGGAGGTGAGAGGAGTGCAGGTGGCGTACATCAGAGCTATTAAGGACATATACGATGGACGGAGGACTCGGGTGAGGACGGCGGGAGGAGACTCGGGGCATTTTTCGGTAGAGACAGGTTTGCACCAGGGATAGACTCTCAACCCTTTCCTTTTTGCGTTGGTGATGGACATGTTGACGCGGAGTATTCAAGGTGAGGTGCCGTGGTGTATGTTATTTGCGGATGATGTAGTGCTGATTGGTGAAACGTTGGGGGGGGGGGGGTTGTGTGTGAATGAGAAATTAGAGGTTTGGAGGCAAACCGTGGAATCTAAGGGGTTCAGGTTGATTAGGTCCAAGACGAAGTATTTGGAATGCAAGTTCGGTGACTCGATTCTCGACGGTGTGGTGGTGAGGTTGGACTCTCAGGATGTTTGTAAGAAGGATAGTTTTAAGTATCTCGGGTCTATGATTAAGGGGGACGGCGAGATTGAGGAGGATGTCTCTAAGCGTATTGGAGCAGGTTGGATGAAGTGGAGGCTCGCCTCGGGAGTGTTATGTGATAGGAAGGTGCCCCTTAAGCTTAAAGGCAAATTCTACAGAGTGGCAGTCCGTCCGGCCATGCTGTATAGAGCTGAATGTTGGCCAGTCAAGAACTCCCACATCCAAAGATTGAAGGTGGCAGAAATGAAGATGTTGCGTTGGATGTGTGGTCTCATTATAGGGGATAGAGTCAGGAATGAGATTATCCTAAAGAAGGAGGGGGTGGCTTCGATGGAGGACAAAATGAGAGAAGGTAGGTTGAGATGGTTTGGGTATGTGATGAGGAGGAGCACGGATGCCCCTGTTCGGAGATGTGAGAGACTAGCTTTGGATGGCTTCAGGAGGGGTAGAGGTAGGCCAAAGAAATACTGGAGGTAGGTGATTAGGCATGACATGGAGCAACTGCAGCTTACTGAGGACATGACCCTAGACAGAAAGGTGTGGAGGTCGCGGATTAGGGTTGAAGGCTAGTGTGAGTATGTGGGGTTGTGGCTAGGTGTTAGGAGAGTGTGGGGGTGGTAGTCCTCTTAGGTCTGTGAGTGTATTGTTT
>NW_025851768.1:1246-5085 GCF_002878395.1 Capsicum annuum | reverse complement strand
TTGATGGTAATCAATACACATCCTGAGAGAACCGCCTTTCTTGCGCACGAATAATACTGGCGCACACCTTCGGGAAATGGTAGGTCTGATGAATCCCTTATCTGAGAGATCCTTCAACTGATCTTTCAGTTCCTTGAGTTTTGCTGGTGCCATTCTGTATTATAGAATAGAAATAGGTTGAGTATCCGGAAGAAGGTCTATGCCGAAGTCTATTTCCCTTTCAAGAAGAATGCCTAGAAGATCTTCGAGAAAGACATCTGAGTATTCATTAGCAACAGAGACTATTTTGAATCTGGGATATTCAGAACTAGAATCTTTAACATGTATGAGATGATACACACACCCCTTAGAAATTATTTTCCTTGCCCGAAGATAGGAAACAAGTTGACCCCTAAACGCTGAAATGCTACCCTTCCACTCCAAGATGGGCTCATTAGGGAACTAAAACTGAACTATCCTATTTGTATAATCGACTGTGGCATAGCAGGAATGAAGTTAATCTATGCCGAGAATGACATCAAAATCAGTCATCTCTAACTTCACTAAATCTGCTGACGTGGATTTTTGAGATATCATAACCAGGCAGTTTCTGTATACCCGCCAGGTTATGATGGTTTTACCCACTGGGGTAGAGACTGAGAAGGGCTCTGCTGGGACTTCGGGACTAATTTCAAAATCACCTGCTATGTATGTAGTAACAAAAGACAAAGATGCACCTGGGTTTAGCAAAGCATAAACATGAACATGGAAAATCTGTAATGTACCAGTAATGACATCAAGAGAATTTTCCTGATCCTGCCGAGACTGAAGAGCATAGAGTTTGTTTGGGCGTTGCCCACTGGTAGCACTGGGAATGGCACTCTGCTGGTTCAGGCGACTGGACTGAGCTATAGAATAATTTTGCTGACCCTGAAGACTTGACTGTAGACACTCCCTAATCGTGTGGCCTGGCTTGCCACAACCAAAACAGACATCACTACCGGCTCTGCATATGCCCTTGTGGTTCTTACTACAAGTCTGACAAAGGGGATTCGTTCAGGCACTGCTAACACTACCCTGAGATTTAGAGCCTGACGCTTTTTTTCTATTGAGCGCTGGTAGAAGAAGGAGCTGGAATGGCGGACTTGGAGCGAAACTGTGAACGATTTCCTCCATCTGACTTTGGGTGAGCAAAGTTAAAATTTCCTGACCTTGCTCTCTTGTTCTGCCTCTCCCTAGTCTTAAACTTCTGATCTTCTACTTACTGGGCATGGGTCATGAGTCTCGCTAAGGTCATATCACCGATCAGCATCACAGACCTATACTCATTTACCATGCTATCGTTGACCCCTGACATGAACTTGCTTATCTTAGCTCTATTGTCTGCACCCACATGAGGAGCATACTGGCTAGCTGAGTAAATCTGAGAGAATACTCCCTAACCATCATATTCCCCTGCTTGAGGTTGATGAACTCAAGAACTTTGGCTTCCCTCAACTCTTGCAGAAAGAATCTATCTAAGAAGGCTGTGACAAATTCCTCCCACTCGATAGGGTCTGTATCATCTAACCTCTAAGACTTCCACTGTTTGTACCAATTATGAGCAACATACTATAATTGGTAGGCGGGTAACTCAGCACTCTCAATAGAAGTAACACCTATGATGTCGATGACCTTCTTGACTTGGTCAATGAACTCCTGAGGGTCCTCATTAGAAATAGACCCATAGAAAGATGGAGGGTTCATTCGAGTGAAGTACCGAGCCTTAGCTGCTTTGGGAGTGGCCACTGGATAGACTGGAATAACTGGTGGCCATTAATTCTGTGCAGCCATAGACTGAGTAAGTATGGTAAATGCGACTCTAAACTCCGCATGGGAAACATGTTTTCCCAAAGGAACTTCGGGCTGAGGAGCTGGCTAGTTTCTTCTCTTTGGGGCCATGTTCTAGAATAAGAGAAGAATGGATTAGACTGAGCGTTTAACTTGTGATTATACTGACTAGCATGACATGAATAATAAAGAAAGGGGAATATTCCTAAAACATCTTATAGCCTCCCACACATAAATGTGGCGCACAACACACCCATGTACAAGACTCTACTAGATGCTTCTTTATGACTTCCTAGGACTATATTGAACCTTAGGCTCTGATACCAAGTTTGTAACATCTCGATTCGCTGAACCGGAATGCTACACGGTGCTCATGGCCCCGAGGGACCACAAGCTAACCCATGACTGATATATGTACCTGTATACTGCAAATCATGATATAATAATGCGGAATACATAGAACTATAAGGCCATAATGTTCAACTGATTACAATCATATGGGTGAAAATACCCAAAACAACTCAATCTGAATGTAAATCTAAACATAAATCTAAAAGCCTCTAAACTATTTGAATATGGAGTTCAAGGAACATGTCTCCAACTAACTCCCTAAAACTGAACTGAAGAAATAAATAAATGAATCAAATCATATTGTCCTCGAATCAATGAGGACTCACTGTGTCTCTGCGATTGGAATGATACCGCTACTGCTGGGCTGGAGCTCGTGTCTCGGAAGCTATAGATGTAACATAAAAAGAAAGCACCATAGCGCAAATGCATCAGTACAACTGGAGTACTGAGTATATGAGGAAGGTAGGCTGAACATATAGGGTTTCATGCATGAACAACACTGACTAACTAATATGAACGTGGGAGTGCAAACATACATATATAGAAACTATGACCGTGAATACTTGATACCATGACTTGTAAGCTAATACATGGTTTACTGATAACTGTCATGACTGATACTGAAACTGATAACATGGATGACTGTATCTGATAGTCTTGTATATACTAAAATCTGAAGAACGCCTTGAGTTCTTTTACTGAGACTGATACTGAAACTATGGGAAGTAGTGTTTAACCGACATACCCCGTATATGCCGTTATGGCTAAGCTAGGGTCTAATCTCTACCCTAACTAGAAGGGTGTAGATACCGTACCACGAGTAAGGATAGCCTGTGAGTGACCCTTATCTTGTGGGTACTTAATGAGAATGGTGGGAACCCTAAACTGACGGGTTAAGCTACCTCATCAACATTAATCTGACGAGTTAAGATATCTCAACTTACGCTGGCTATGAAGTTCTGGAACACAAGGATGACTACTAATAATCACACCCTGAATTGGCGGGTGAGTTCCCATCCTTAGGTTCACTCGATGCTAACCTCTACCCCCATCTGGAGAGACTGGACATGGATAACTGACTGTGCGTGACTTAATCTTACTGAATTCCATTGACTGGCAGAATGTTATTGATATCTGACAACTGACTAAGATCATGAGGTTTTCCTGAGTCACATGATTGACTGAAGTCTATGGAATCATAGCTTGAGTTCGGATATCATGAAACATGACATGGATCTAGGCACACAGCTATAGTTTTCAGGTACAAGTACGCCCAGAACTCGATGGAAGGAAACTGACACACATGACTGACTTGATCATAAGAGTAGAGTTCATAATTTATAATATCATAAGTAGGGATGTCATACTAAGCATGGTTATCAACAATGTATTGGATGGAAAGGATTTCATATCACATGGAAGTACTTGCACAATCTTAATATCATATTCATTGCATAATTATATTGGCAACACATACCAATAGCATGGAAGTTCATGTGGATTGCATGGTTATCATACATCTTGTTCATAAGTAGGATTTGCAAGTAACAATAGCATAATATCATAAGAATAGTTCATGAGTATTCCAACAATATTTACAATACACATTATCAACATAGAAGTCATTGGAATGTAAGGGCATATCATGACTCCTTCACTTAGTCACAATTTAGCTATAT
>NW_025851768.1:0-1146 GCF_002878395.1 Capsicum annuum | reverse complement strand
CATATCGGCAACACATACCAATAGCATGGAAGTTCATGTGGATTGCATGGTTATCATACATCTTGTTCATAAGTAGGATTTGCAAGTAACAATAGCATAATATCATAAGAATAGTTCATGAGTATTCCAACAATATTTACAATACACATTATCAACATAGAAGTCATTGGAATGTAAGGGCATATCATGACTCCTTCACTTAGTCACAATTTAGCTATATTGTATGATTTCTAGTTTCTTAGGCATTTTATCAAACACCTTACATGCACATCTTAAGCAGAGGTGAAATCATAAAATTATACATCATGAACAACCAAATTTACATGTTTCCAACTCATATGATATCATGAAATTCAAAAAAACATATAAAGACTCCATCTTGGGAATCACCTAATATCAACAACATGATCATCAACACCCAACAATATAAAAATCATATTTTATAATGAAAAGAAGGTTTTTGAGATTTATGGATGAAATGGATCCATAAGTCAACTCACGTATACCTTATAAGGAAGATTCTTGATGATTGACGGAGGAATTTCCTTGAAATCGGATCTTCAAGCTTAGTTACGCCACCCTAGTTGTGTTTCTCTTTTAGTGCTCTTGGATGATGATATTTGAGATGATAATAAGGTTGTAATATATTGAGAAGCTATATATTTCGTAGGGTTAAGTTTAGAGACGTGTAAGGAGTGTTAAAAGACTTAATTACCCTTAAAATAACTCAAAACGGAGTGTTTTTGGCACCTGAAATTGACTTAGGCAGCGCCCAAGTGATTTCCTAAGCTAGGTTTGGTGGAGCCTAACCAATCGCCTATGCTTGTCTTGGGTGGCGCCTAACCTATAGCATATGCTTGGGTTGGGTGGCGCCTAACCAATCGCCTATGCTTACTGTCTTTCACGAAAATGGGCATAACTTTTCGCTCAGGTATTGGATTAAGGCAAAATTGGTATCGTTGGAAAGCTAATTCGATTCTCTATAATTTGTGGTGTCTAAATAAGCCAAAATACCATATTGACATTGATTTATACTCGTTATAAGATGATCCTTCAAAAATCGAACACTAAAACTTGATGGATTCAGAAACTCTTAGCTTGTATTACCTTAAGTGACTCATATGAACATGCTTAATGCATCATAAG
>NW_025851767.1:0-8793 GCF_002878395.1 Capsicum annuum | reverse complement strand
GCCCATGTGTTTTCAGAAGCTATTTTATACGTGATGTGTTGATGAAAATTGCTCTCATCTATTATATATATGTTCAAATACTTTATTTTGGATTGCTTCGCGTGTCAGTACATTTGTGCTGATCCCCCTCCTTCCAAGTTCTGAGGCTCAGTCTAGGGGTCCAGGTAAACAGTAGATATTTCAGATCGCAGATCAGATTGTGCATTGGGCGGCGCCTATGTAAAGAATTCTAGTGACTTAAACACTCCGTGTCGAGGACAAATTGGTCCTTTTCCACCTTTACTTAGCCCTAAAACAAGAAATCTAGTTCTACGGACCCCAAAATACTTATATTTCATCAAAAGTGCTCAAGGATTCTCCTTAGGGTTTCAAAATAAAAACCTAAATAGTTCAAGATTTGACAGTAGGTTTCAAAGATAATTACATATTTGGAATCACCAATCCGCAAGCTTTATGAAACATCTATTATCCTTGGAAATAGAGGTACGTGGGATTATCCAAAAAATCTCATGGGTGTAGTTTTTATGAACATGCATGCTTTTAAATGGGGGTTTTCAATCAAATGCTAATATCTTGCTTTCAATATGATTTCTAAGTCATTTTCTTTATGTCATGGGAATTGTTTGCCTATATAATTCAATGGTTGAAACCATGCATATGTGATTTGAGATTTTCCATGGAAGTTTGATAAATATGAATGATAAATTGTTTTCAAATTCCCATGATAATATTTCGATACTCCATATTGTATTGTCATAAACAAAAGAGAGCATGAATTTGAAATAAATTTTGTTCACCTCTTGTAAATGATGAAGCACCTTGGTTTTTACATGATTATGCACATGTGGATGTGATATTGATGACTTGCAAGTCGGGTATGACGATACCCTTCAGAATACGATTTGTGATTGAATAAGATGAAATTTGAATGCATTGATTTTACATGAGAAAGGTGGATGCCCAAAGAAGGCATTTGAGATACAAGGGCTCATTGTTGGAAAACATGTTCGCCGACTTGGAATATTGGTACCAGGCTAAGTGATCTTGTGTACTTGACTTCATGTCATTCCCAAATTGGGACTATAGGTAGGAGCCCGGGCTAAGTGATCTTGGGCACTACCAGTAGGTCGAGACCCCATGCTATGTGATCTTGTGTGTCTCTCCCTCACTTATACTCTAATATCGGCGGCAACCGAGGTTAGACAGTTGGTGTAAATTATGTAGGGTATTCCACCTAGCTCAGTTGCATTTCATTGTTGTTGAGACACTATTGCATTACACCCATGTGTTTTCAAATGATTTGATACGAAATTGCTTTATAATGGCTCTCCACTATGTATTGTAAAAAATATTATGTTTTGTTTTGATATCTCTGCGTGCCAGTACTTTTGTGCTGACCCCCTCCCCTCTCCAACCTCTCAGGTATAGGGGCCCGTATAGGGGTCAAGAGAATCAGTAGATCTTTCAGACAGAGCTATAGAGACAAGTGGTGATTCTTATATATTTCGGAAGGTCTTATGTCCTGCTGTCCTTTTATCTTATATTCAGTTTTAGGGTCTACTGGGGGCCTTGTCCCAGTTTATATACGGTTACTTGACTCAGTCATTTGTTAGAGATTTTCGCAGACAGTTGTTTAGAGGTTAATTGATGTCGAGGGAACCTTATCTCCCCGTTATTATTTCTTTTCATATTTATGACCATGTTTCCAAATTATTGTGTTTTTCCGCATTACTTTAATCATATGAATTAGGTGCATGATTACTAGACAGATAGGGGTGTTTTGGGCCTCCATTGTTCGAAATGCTCGTTATGGCCAGGCCCCGGTTTGGGTCGTGACACCACCTTTCTCATGTAAAATCAATGCATTCAAATTTCATCTGATTCAATGACATATAATGTTCTGTAGGGTATCGTGATACCCGTCTTGCAAGTCCTCAATATCACTTCCACATATGCATAACCATGTAAAAACCAAGGTGCTTCATCATTTACAAGTGGTGAACAATATTTATTTCAAATCCATGCTCTTTTTTGTTAATCACAATATAATATGGGGTATCAAGACATTATCATGGGAATTTGAAAGAAATTTATCATTCATATTTATCAAAGTTCCATGGAAAATCTCAAATCACATATGCATGGTTTCAACCATTAAAGTATATAGGCAAATAATTCCTATGAATTAAAGAAAGATGACTTAAAAATCATATTGAAAGCAAGTTATTAGCGTTTGATTGAATACCTCATTTAAAAGCATGCATGTTCATAAAAACTACACCCATGAGATTTTAGGATAACCCCATGTACCTCTATTTCCAAGGATAATAGATGTTTCTTGAAGCTTGCGGATTGGTGATTCCAAATATGTAATTCTCTTTGAAAACCTACGGTCGAATCTTGAACTATTTGGGTTTTTATTTTGAAACCCTAAGGAGAATCTTTGAGCACTTTTGATGAATGAAGATGTATTTTGGGGTCCTTGGAACTGAATTTCGTGTTTTAGGGCTAAGTAAGAGTGGAAAAGGACCACTTTGTCCCCAAAACGGAGTGTTTGAGTCACTTGAATTCTTTACATAGGCGCTGCCCATCCCATTCCCTATGTTCACATAGGCGTCGCCTAGTTTATCGCCTATGTTTATATAGGCGCCACCTAGGCTATCGCCAATGTTTACATAGGCGCCGCCTAGGCTATTGCCTATGCTTTCCAGTGGCCATGGGCGATTGGTTAGGCGACACATATCACTTTGAAAGGCCATAACTTCCTGCTCGGGTGTCGGATTTTAACAAAATTGGTATCGTTGGAAAGCTAACTCGAATACCTATAATTTGACACATAGTAGGCTTCCTAATTAGACATATACAGGGAGGTATGATCGATGGAATCTGACACACTTTACAATGTCCACTAAAACTTAGTCGATTGAAATAGTTTCAACTCATCCATGAGTTGAAGGACCTATATGGTCTATGTTCAAGCTTGAATGGACTCACATGCTACACAATAATTAACATGCCATATTGGCATAGGATCTTATGGATTCGGAATTAACAACGCATCAAAATCATGGTCTATATTGTAGCCCGAAATGCGGGGCGTTACATTATCCCCCCCTTAGGATCATTCGTCCCCGAATCATGATGCGGGACGCAGACAGACAAGATTTCAAGCATAATAAAGGACTAGGAAAGATAAGATAGGAATAGTACCTTCTGTCTCTTCCTCCATCAAAGCAAACAAATTGGGATATCTAATTCTCATGTTATCTTCTGACTCCCAAGTTGCTTCTTCAACTTTTTGATTCCTCCACAGTACCTTTATTGAGGCTATCTCTTTGCTCCTCAGCTTTCGAACTCGGCGATCTAAAATTTCAACAGGATCTTCTTTGTAAGACAAGGAGTCTGTGACCTTGATACCCTGTACTGGCAATACCATAGAATGATCTCCAATGCATTTCTTCAACATGGATACATGGAATACCGGATGAACTGAACCCAAACTTGCAGGTAATTCTAGCTCATATGCAACTGTACCAATCTTTTTCAAAATTTGATATGGCCCTACATAACGTGGGCTCAATTTAACCCTCTTCCAAACCGCCTAACTCCTTTCATAGGAGAAACCTTGAGAAATACCCAATCACCAACTTCAAACTCTAGTTCTCTTCTCTGAAGATCGGCAAAGGACTTCTAACGACTCTGAGTAGTCTTGAGCCATTCCCTAATGCTCTTCACTTTGTCCATCGCCTGATGAGCAAGATCAGGCCCATAAAACTGAGTCTTACCCACTTCATACCATCCTATCGGAGACTTACATCTCCTTCCATACAAAGCCTCTAAAGGAGCCATCTTGATGCTGACATGGTAACTATTATTGTAAGCAAATTCAACCAGTGGCAGGTGATCTACCCAACTACCTTTGAAATCGATGACGCACGCCCTTATCATATCTTTGAGGGTTAGAATAGTATTCTCATCTTGCTCATCCATCTGAGGGTGGAAAGCTGTGCTCAAATTCACTTGTGTACCTAAACCCTTCTGAAAAGATTTCCAAAACTGAGATGAAAACTGCGTACCTCTATCGGATATAATGGAAACTGGTGCCCCATGCAATCAAACTATATCCTCAATGTAAATCTTAGCATAAACCTCACCCGAATAATTAGTCCTCACAGGCAAAAAGTGGACTGACTTGGTCAACCGATCTATAATCACCCATATAGAATCATACTGGTTTCGGGATCTCGGAAGTCCTGTAATGAAGTCCATGTTTATAATCTCCCACTTCTATAAAGGCAGGGCTATCTCTTGGGAAGTACAACCTAGCCTTATGTGTTCTACCTTCACTTGTTGATAGTTTAAACACTTGGAAACAAATTCAGCTACATCATGTTTCATTTTATTCCACCAATACAAGGTTTTCAGATCATGGTACATCTTAGCAGAGCCTGGGTCAATGACATACCTCGAAGTGTGTTCCTCGTTAAGGATTCTTTCCCGTAGTCATCGATATTCGGAATGCACAACCTACCCTGAAATCTCAGAATACCATCACAACCAATTTCAAATGATGTAATCTTTTGTTGACCCACATCTTTCTTTATTTGCATCAAGATGGGATCTTCAACCTGCTTCTCCTTAACTTCAGTACAAAGAGATGACTTAGCTAACTCATGAACAATCACCCCTCCATCTTTGGAATCTAAGAGTCTCACTCCCAGATTTTCAAGGCGGTGAATATCCTTCACCATCGCTTTCTTTCCTTCTTCTACATGAGTAAGGTTGCCCATAGACAACTTGCTGAGGGCGTCGGCTACAACATTTGCCTTGCCCGGATGGTAATATAGACTCATATCATAGTCTTTCAAAATATCCATCCAACACCTCTGCCTGAGGTTCAATTATTTTTGTAAGAAAACATACTGTAAACTCTTATGGTCAGTATAAATATCAACATGCACTCCATAGAGATAGTGCCTCCAAATTCTAAGTGCAAACACCACGGCTGCTAACTCTAATTCATGAGTGGGCTAATTGCGCTCATGCACCTTTAACTGCCTAGATGAATAAGCTATTACCTTACCACGCTGCATTAGTACACAACCAAGTCCCTCACGGGACGCATCACAATAAACCACAAAATCATCTACACCCTTGGGGAGGGTCAAAATAGGAGCAGTAGTCAGCTTTTCCTTCAACTTCTCAAAACTGTTTTCACACAAGTCAGACCACGCAAACTTCATCTTTTTTTGAGTCAGTTTAGTAAGCAGAGCATCTATGGAAAAAAAAATTTCTACGAACCTTTTGTAATACCCCGCCAAACCCAAGAAGCTCCGAATATCGGTTGGAGTCGTGGGTTTAGGCCACTTTCTTACTGCTTCAACTTTCTGGGGATCCACTCTTATCCCGTCACTGGAAACAATATGCCCTAAGAAGGCAATAGAGTCTAACCAGAATTTGCTCTTAGAAAATTTGGCATACAGCTGATGATCCTTAAGGGTCTAAAGAATAATTCGGAGGTAATTGGCGTGATCCTCTTTACTATTAGAATAGATCAGAATATCATCAATAAATACAATGATGAACAAGTCAAGAAACTGATGGAACACTCTATTCATAAGATCCATAAAGGCTGCAGGCGTGTTAGTCAACCCGAAGGACATGACTAAAAATTCATAGTGACCATATCGGTTTCGGAAGGCTGTCTTGGGTATGTCTGACTCCCTATCTTTCAATTGATAATAACCCAAACGAAGGTCTATTTTTGAAAAATACTGAAGCTGTCAAAAAGGTCATTAATTCTAGGAAGAGGATATTTATTTTTAATCATGACCTTATTCAACTGATGGTAGTCTATGCATATCCGAAGGGACCCATCCTTGTTTCTCACGAAGAGCAAGGGTGCACCCCATGTGGAAACACTAGGACGAATAAAACCTTTGTCTAGGAGGTCTGCAAGCTGTTCCTTTAACTCCTTTAGTTCCGCGGGAGCCATTCTATATGGCAAAATAGAAATAGGATAAGTGTCTATCAATACATCAATGATAAAATCTATCTCCCTATCGGGGGTATCCCTGGGAGATCTTCGGGAAAGACTTCTGGGAATTCATTCACTACAAGGACTGATTGCAGAGGAAGATTTTCAACTTTTGAATCTTTTACTCAAATTAGATGGTACATACAGCCTTCGGAGATAAGCTTTCAGGCTCTAAGATAAGAGATAAAGTGACCTCTAGGTTCCACAGAACTCCCTGCCCATACAATTGGTGTCTCATTTGGGAAAGAAAAGTGACCTTTCGGGTTCTACAATCAAGGGTGGCATAACACGAATAGAGCCAGTCCGTCCTGAGGATGGAATCAAAATCTATCATATCCAGTTCTACAAGGCCTGCCACAGTTTCCCTACTATGAATAGACACAACACAATTTCTATATACCCTTCTAGCAACAATAGAATTACCTACATGAGTAGAAAAAGAGAAGGGTTCTACAATAACTTCGGGCTCAAACACGAAACCAACAGCCACATAATGGGTCACGTAAGATAAAGTAGACCCGGGATCAATAAATACATAAACATCACAAGAAAAGATTTGTAACATACCGGTGACAACATCTGGTGAAGCTTCCGCTTCCTGGAGGTTAGTCAAAGAATATAACCGATTGAGACCGCTTTTGGCAGCTGAAGGGTCACCCTTAGGAAAAGGAGCTGTGGAAGCGGCTTGGGACTTAGCCCCCCGCAAGTATAGCAGTTTCTCCCCTCAAACCAGCACTTCCCTAGATAATTCCTTCCACAGAAATCACACCGCGGATAATTACAACGTTGCTGGGCCACACTGCCCTTAGAATGTATACCTAGAGCTTTGGATCCTTGAGGAGTCTGAAAATTCTGAGTTTGTCTGTCTGTCGGTGGTCTGGGTGTTGGGGCGCTGGCTGCTGACTGTGCACTATTAAAAAAATTCTTCTTTGACCACTTATTACCCCAATTACCACTCTACGGCTGACTCTGGTGCTGGTCCACAGATCGAGCTCTCTTAGCCTGTCTGTCTTTCTCTCTATATTCATCAATCTTTTTCTTCTTCTCTTCCACCTGCTGCATATGAACGGTCAGTCGAGCAAAGTCTAACTCATTATTCAACATAGCCCCCTAGTACTCAAGTACCAGGTTATCAGCAAGGCCAGATGCAAATTTCCTTATTCGAGCTCTCTTATTACTAGTCAACTTTGGTGCATAGCGGGCTAGTTTATTTAACTTCAAAGTGTACTCCTGGACACTCATACTGCCCTACTTCAGATTCATAAACTCTTCCGCTTTGGTCTCTCTCAACTCCAGAGGAAAGAATCGATCAAGGAAAGCTTCCACAAATTTGCCCCAAACTGTGGGCTCAGCACTTTCACCTTTGCATCTTCCCAGTCGGCATACCACTGATTTGCAATATCCTTGAGCTAATAGGTTGCTAGCTCCACCCCTTCAACCTTATCCATATGCATCACCTTAAAGATCTTTTCTATCTCATCCACAAACACTTGTGGATCTTCCTCCACCTTGGTGCCAGTGAACTTAAGTGGGTTCATCTTCATGAAATGTCCGACTCTAGTAGCCTCAGATGTAACAGATGCAGACCCAACATCTTCCGATCGTTGAGCCTGGTTAGCTACCAACTGTGTCAGCATATGAATGGACCATTTGAATTCTGCATTTGAAATATCTCCCTGAGCAGTTGAGGGATGGTTGGCATTAGTCCGCAGAGCCCGAGGTGGACTGGTCGGGACTGAAGGGACTCCCGAAGTAGGGACAAATTCTGGAGTGTGAGCCCTGTTATGGATCCGCATCCCATGGGTGGGACGGACCTCATCTGCTTGAACATTTTGATCGATGATACAACGTAGAGGTATAACTGTGTTTCTGAAACAGAAGTGATCATTGATTAGGGGACAGTTCAGACTCTGAAGCACGAACTAAATCACAAAGAAGGGAAACATTTCCTAAACGCCTAAAAGCCAACTTCTTATAAGTGTGGCGTGCTACACACCCATAAACAAGACTCTACCTTACGCGATTTCGTAGACACCCTGGCACCATGAACCGTGCTTTGATACCAAGTTTGTCACGATCCAAACCAGGGCCTGGCCGTGACGAGCATTTCAAACTATGTAGGCCCGAAACACCCCTATCTGTCTGGTAATCATGCACCTAATTCATATGATCAAAGTAATGTGGAAGAAACAAAATAATTTGGAAACATGGCCATAAATCTGAAAAGAAACAATAACGGGAAAATAAGGTTCCCTAAATATCAAGTAACCTCTAAACAACCGTCTGCAAAAATCTCTAACAAATGACTGAGTCAAGTAACTGTATATAAATGGGACAAGGCCCCCAGTAGACCCTAAAACTGAATATAAGATAAAAGGACTACAGGATATAAGACCTTCCGAAACATAGAAGGCTCACCACTTGTCTCTGTAACTTTGTCTGAATGATCTACTGTTTCTCTTGACCCCCTAGACTGGACCTCTGAACCTGAGAGGTTGGAGAGGGGAGGGGGTCAGCACAAAAGTACTGGCACGCAGAGATATCAAAACAAAACATAATATTTTTATAAAATATAGTTGAGAGCCATTATAAAGCAATTTCGTATCAAATCATTTGAAAGCACATGGGTGTAATGCAATAGTGTTATCAACAATAATGAAATGCAACTGAGCTAGGTGGAATACCCTACATAATTTACACCAACTATCTAACCTCGGTTGCCACCGATATTAGAGTATAAGTGAGGGAGAGACACA
>NW_025851766.1:584-3409 GCF_002878395.1 Capsicum annuum | reverse complement strand
ATTGTAGGAAATTGTTTTGTTGTGTATTTTCATTTTTGTGGTAATACTTGTGAAGTGGAAGTACGTTGAAGCTGAGGTCGACAATATTCAATACTCGAAAGATTAACTGAAAACAGTTTGCTGTGGACTGAACTTCAGATCACGATGCTTCTAAAAGGATCAAACATTCATCAAGACAAAGTGAAATGGACATTTTCTACTCATGTTTAGAGTTTGTAAAAAATATGCATGTTATGCTGCTTGTTCAGACATACAGTATTTTCTTACTTGATGTTGCTGCATTCAAATTCGGAAAGCAAATTACACGGCTCACTTGTTAATGTAGGATATCATATCATGTGCTATGTCGGAAATGCAATCCTATCAATGTACTGTGAGTGTGAAGTATTGACGAGGCATATGATGCGTTAGAGAAAATAGCGGAGAAGGATGTTGTCTCTTGGGTAGCTCACGGTCTCAATCAATTTTCAGTTCTAAACAAAAGAAGTTTGATCTTTGTAGTTGTGTTTGTTACTTTTTCCAATTGTAAGATGATATATGTGGAAAGTGAGGTCCCTCTAAATTCTTGTCAAAGAAAACTTGTTTACTTATGTAGAACCAACCAAAAAGAATAAATTGCTCTCTGTGGTTTAAAATAATTTTGATACTATAAAAATTAAAGGCTGAAAGTTTAAATTTTGATTGAAGTGATAAGACTTTTACTTTAAAAAAACAAATACTAAAAAAGAAGTATTAATATATTTAAAATCAAGTGGGTCCAATAAGGGTAAAATGGTAATTGTGCCTTTAAAAAAATTCCAAGTAAGAAAAGACGACATTTATTTTGGGACGGACGAAAAAGGAAATGGCGACACATAATTTGGGACGGAGGGAGTAGTATTTTTATTTGGTTCGAAGGATATCATGTGCCTCAGCAGAGAAGTAAAGTTCTACTCTCCTCTCTTTCTCTTACGTATCTAGTTCTATAGCTTAACCCTTACTTTTACGATGTAAGGGTAGAACGCATGTCAAAAGTCATTTAATTTCTCTATTATGAGTATTTCTGGCGGTGTTGGAGACTTAATTAAAAAGTATTAATACTATGTAATATTGATTGGTAATTTTTATGTCTATTAACATTCTAAAATTAAATTTTAAAATATTATTTTTTTAAAGTGGGCTGGCCCGTAAGGCCCGGAACCCACAGAATAATAGTGTGGGCTTGATATTTTTTGGCTCATCATTTTGATAGGCTAGCCCAACCTGACCCGTCAAACTCAAAGCCTGTGTGGGCTAGCTCCGATGGGCTGAGCCAACCCGTATTGACATCTCTACAAAAAAAAAACTCTACATTATTGATACGCAAAGGAGACTTTGGAATCTTGAAGAATGCACGGAGGTGAATTTAGGATTTAAAAACGCGGATGTATGAATGTGAAATTCATCAAGATGACCTACATTATGCATATTATACTAGACAAGGAGCCTAGAAATGAGGAAAAAACAAGAACAAATTCCATGAAAATGTGCACCAAGATCATAAATAACTTACACACTAGGATTATGTAGGCTCTAGGGTACCCCCCACCCCAACCCCCACGCAAAACCTTCATCGTCACCCTGTAAGACAAGGCCAACTTATCGAAAGATGGACATTGCTTCAGTTCATACAACCTTTTGATAGGTGCTTGTTTGATCTTATTAAGCTTTTCTGCTACGATGATAGGATTTGTTTTGCTATTGAATTCTGACCAGCATTCCTATAATCAAACGGGCAGTTGTGTTTGTCTGAATAATGCTGAACTGCGCAGAAAAGAGCACTACATTTGCAACTGAACCCCGTTAATCCCACACGCTTACGACAAGCTGTGAACTTTTTCAAACCCTCTTTTGACTTCACTTGTGAAATCTGAGAGGCTAAATCTGTAGATGCAACCACGGCACCTGCAAGAGCAAGTTCTGATTCATCGCTGCTTGAGCTTCTTCGTACGACGTCTTTGCTGGATGCAGTTGCAAGTTTTGCATGTTCCTGCTTCAATAGTATCATGTCCTTTTGACACTTGGAACACATATTCATTGTAGCTGCACTACCGAAAAAATCACAAGCGTTGATGCAGAGGACGGGGTCTTTTGGAGCTCGACAACCTATCTCTTTAGATGACTCCATTTCTGCAGTTAACAAGTCAAGTTCAAAACCACAAGTGTCATGCCTCAAATCCTATTGGGGTGGACTGGCACCCGTAACCGAGGAGGCCCGGGAGAACCAGCTCATCACCTTATACTTCCCATGCATACCTCTATGACAACCAAAAATTCGGACAGCATCATATCGCATATAAAAGGAAATAATCACCTGTATAAGCTTGAGAACACATATATATATGTATATACAATACTTGGCCATTGGAGCCATCACGTCTATTAACAAAACACCACCTTGACTGTACATTAGGTCTACAAATCGTCTAGACAATACACAAAGATTAACTAAGGTCGGCACGCAACCCGCCATATAACTAACTTCTATACAATACCAAAAGTGACTGGAGTTGACACGGAAAGCCCCGAAGCAAACTGGAGCTCACCAAAAGTAGTTGGATATCCGGACTTCTACTTGTGCGGTGTATGAGCTGAGGTACCTATGCCTGTAGGATGAAATGCAGGTCCCCCGTGGGGGACGTCAGTACAAAATATGTACTGAGTATGTAAAGCTGTAGATAATCACATATGATATAGGAGCTCAATAAAAATTAGAAACAAGTGAATAAATTGTAATAGGAGTGGACCACACTTACTGGAACTTGTGACAACCTGTACATTGTATTTATTCAATCACTTTACCTTCT
>NW_025851766.1:0-484 GCF_002878395.1 Capsicum annuum | reverse complement strand
TGTACTGAGTATGTAAAGCTGTAGATAATCACATATGATATAGGAGCTCAATAAAAATTAGAAACAAGTGAATAAATTGTAATAGGAGTGGACCACACTTACTGGAACTTGTGACAACCTGTACATTGTATTTATTCAATCACTTTACCTTCGTTCTTATCATCTTTGTAATCATTACTATACTATACTGTGACCATTAGTCTGCCTCCAATACATATCAACTGGGATCAACCCATGATAGGCTTATGCCCTTGGGATACCACCCATAAACACATTAATAGGGATCAACCCATGATAGACTTATGTCCCTGGGATACCACCCGATAAGAGAGAACTTCCATCACTTAGTTCAATCAATAAAAGACATATAAATAGACCATCAATGCAATAACGATGAAGTAAGAACTCATTTGCACATCAATGAAGTGTTTTGGATTCATCAATGCCATAACAATGAAGTAGGAACTTATTAGTATATCAATGA
>NW_025851765.1:137430-139203 GCF_002878395.1 Capsicum annuum | reverse complement strand
GCTTTGAAGGGGTTTAATTCATTGTTTAAAATGGATTAGGGGCTGGGGGAATGACCAAAGTACCCTCGTTAAACTCCTAAACAAACTGAAAAAATGTAACATTTTTGAACTAGGTGGCCACCGCGATGCACCATTGACAACTGGGAACCGGGCAGATGCCGTGATGTGCCAGCATCGTGGTGCCCCTTTGAAATACCATTTTTGCCTTCGGCGCGATGTGCCAACATCGCGGAGGGCCACTGGAATGGAACAATTGGGAAAATATGTTTCTCCGTGATGCGAGGCTATCGCGGAGCCTCATTGAAATTTAATGAATGTCATTAAAATTGTCTCCGCGACGCGTTAGTGGCTGTAATGATGGTGTTTTATGACTGGAACTTAAAATAGCCATAACTTCTCACTCGGTTATCGAATTTGGGTGAATCTTATGCCGTTGAAAAGCTAATTCAATTTTCTACACAATGGGAGGTCTAAATCTGAAAAAATCTATACAAAAAATTATATTATCTATCTTGAAAGCTATTCTTTAATAATCTAGGGACGAATTCAAGCTAAGAAAAGTACGGGGTATTACAATGAGACCTTACATTAAAAAGACCACACAAATCATAATGCACCAACTCCAGCAAATCAGGCTTTCTTGAAGGCGGATGACTTTGAAAAGAAACTCTTTTCTATTTATCATCTAAGCAATGAACACACTTCTTCAACTTTGCTTGTTTCACTTCATAAAATAATTTTTTCTTAGCCAAACTATCAATCTCCTTCTCACTTATATGATTCAACTTTCTATGCCATAACTCTTATGAAGTATCATTCTCCACCAAGTTTTGTGAGCCTCTAGAAGTAGAGCCCCGAAATACATACAAGTTAGACAACTTGTCATCTCGAGCCACAATCATCGAACCACTAGTAAGCTTCCACTGGCCAACACCAAGTGTGTTAACATAGCCCTCATCATCAAGGTTCCCTACCGAAATCAAATTCAGGCAAACATCTGGAGCATGCTTGACATTATTGAGAACTAGTTAGGAACCATTGTTACTTTCCAAACAAAAAGTGGCAATGCCAAGTACTTTAACATCATCATTATTGCCCATTTTCAACATTCCAAAATTACCTGGAGTATTAAGAAGAAAATAATTACTTTTTTGGCGTAACATGAGAAGTAGCACCAAAATCCACAAATCAGCTTGACTCATCACGAATAAGATTAATGACATTCTCACCACAAGCAACAAGAAGATCATCATTAGCAGCAATGGAAACACGATTTTTATTATCACCTTCTTTCTTTTGCCGTCTCATATCTCTCATATGCTTGTAGCAATATTTCATGAGATACCCCTTTTGTTTGAAATAGTCACATGTAACATTCTTGAATTTGAACCTCGACTTGCTTCTACTTTTATCTCTATCATTCCGACTTCTGAACTTGTTTCTCCCCCTCTCTTTAGTAACCAAAACATCAGAGTGTGAAGATGAAGAAGATGAGGCCTGAGATCTTCTTCTCATCTCTTCATTTAAGACACCACTCTTAACATATTTCATAGTCACAACACCACCGGGAGCAGAATTAGTCAAAGAAACTCGAAAAGTTTTCCAAGAGTCAGGCAGAGTATTAAGAAGTCAAAGTCCCTGAATTTCTTCATTGCACTTTACACCTATTTCGGACAGCTGGTCAAGGACACCCTAAAAATTATTTATATGATCAGAAATAAGACTGCCCTTTTTATACCTGATATTCATCAATTGCTTAAGCAGGAACAACTT
>NW_025851765.1:89635-137330 GCF_002878395.1 Capsicum annuum | reverse complement strand
TTATACCTGATATTCATTAATTGCTTAAGCAGGAACAACTTGTTATTTCCTGTCTTCAAAGCATAAAGTGTTTCGAGCTTATCCTACAAACTTCTGGCATGTGTCTCATTCACAATATGATTTCTAACATTATCTTCAATCCATTGTCCAATATAGCCACAAACCTGTAAGTACTAAAATTCTCAATCCTCATCTGTCATGGATTGAGGTTTAGTAGACGCAAACACAGGTAAATGCATTTTCTTGAAAAAGAGAAGATCTTTTATGTTGCTTTTCCAAGTATGATAGTTACTACCATTCAAACATACCATTTTCCTCATATTTGCCTCCATCATTCAAATATACAATCAACAACAGCCTATACTCCGACACCACTTTTTAGGAAAAGTAAGGGCACACTCAAAATGCCCGACAGAGAAGCAGCGGAAGAATACCCAAATCTAAACTTTCGCGGAAGAATACCCAAATCTAAACTTTCCCTTTCAATTTGAACTAAGAGGAGACAAGCAAACCCAAGAAAAATAAAGTAATATGGCAGAAAATAAATCACCACACAAATACGACAAGATAAAAATAAAGGCAATCATATGAGACACCAATTTACGTTGAAAACCCTTCAGCGTGAAGAGTAAAAACCAACGTAACCAAACTTCCACTATAATCATCAAGACAATATTGTTCTCCAAAATGGTCACCAAACAAGTGCCAAACAATGAGCAACAATACAACAAGATAGCACCAAAACTAGAGAATAAAAAGGAGCACAAATACAAAAAATGCAGCTACTGTTCGGGAGAAGAACATGAGCTATAGGCCACCAAAATCCACCCCCGTTAGTTTCTAATCAAAGATTGAAGTGAAAGATACAAGTTATCCAAAAATCATCTCAATTGGACAAGAAACGAAGCGAAAATCGCAATTTGAAGTTGACAGCTATGGCTGAAAATTTGGGCGAAAATCAGCTTTCTTTTCTCTCTTTGACTGCTGAAAACTCTCTTTTGTGATGATGAAATAAGACCTAAAAAGATCTATATATGCCCCATAGTATTGGGCCTATGGACATAAATGAGTTGGTCCAAATTAAGCTTTATTTATCCACCTAGAAAGAGACAAAGATCTATATCCCAACAACATACATGTGAGATATTGTTTATTTTTTTTGCAAATTTTCAGGCTAATATCTTTGTCAATAGTGAAGTGCACGCTGGTGATAAAATAAGATATAGATATAGCGGTCAAAATTTAAATACATAGCCGGCCCTTGAAGCTCGATTTAAGTTTTCATCTCGGCACCAATACCTATTGAACATTTCAACTCCATTCAAAATGTACCCATTAAATACAAAATACTGCCATGGCAAAAACGATGCTTATTCAAATTAAAGTGTGCATATGAGGATAGTTTTATTGACATATAATGTGAAATGAAATAACATTTAGAGTGAATGTAAAAAATACTTTAAAGCCGAATTAGCAACAAAGGTAAGGTTTATGAAAACATCATTTAGCGGAATCCGTAATAGAGTTGTTATAACTTTTATTTTAGGCATAATACATAAATATGACCCTAAACTTGACATCAAATTATAACATTGACCTTAAACTTTGATAGTGCACAAGTAGGACTTTTAACTATTCAAAAATAGTCACTGGATCTATTGGCTCGGTCCATTTGTGGGTGCTGCAATTGCTGCTTTGGTCTATGAATCCATCTTCATTGACTCTCAGAACACTCACTAGCAACTCCCTTCGAAGACAGTTGAAAAAGAATATTTGATACAAGTTGAATAAGGCACGAATATAGCTCTATAGCTATTTTATACTCTTCTAACATTATAACTCTATAGCCATTAGGAGACAGAAGAAATCCCTGACCTGATTACATTTATTATTTTATACTCTTATAACATTAAGGCTCGTTTGAGTCTCCAACAAGGAATGATCATGAAGATTGTAAATGTATTGACATAATATCTTGTAGAGCATAGCTAAATACCGTAGCACTATATTTGTTAGCTTATAATACTGCCACAAAAAATTGTCTTTTTTTTTTTGACAAGTAACATCTCGTTTTATTAATCTCCAGTGCATCAGTATAAAGCCAAAGCTAATCAAACTTGATTGCTCTCTCAGTTATCTACTATAATTACAGTCATGTATCACTCGAGAGTACAAATAACTAATACAATCAAAGAGCTTAACATTGTTCTGAACACTTATGGCCAAGTTGGTTTTCATATCATGGATCACAGAGGCGAACCCAGGATTTGAAGAGTGCGGGTGCACCTTTATCATAACATAAGCATTCGAGAATCTTCCACTGGCGTCTGACGAATAGTGTCGTGAAGGCTTAAGCAATGACAAAAATATAAATATATAAGCCAAATATGAATTTTAGGGTAATATATAAACCTTAACTCCTTATAAATAAATTAGTGCATTTATAATTTAATATTACCAAACTTAAATTAAAAAAACAAAAAACGAAAAGAAGAGATGGAGAATTGAAATTGCTCCTTGTAACCTTCTAAATTCAAGTTTCCACTTTCGAATATCTATTTTCTAGATATATATTAAGGGTGGTGTGGGGCCAGCTGAGGGTTGCCTAGCTGGTGGCAATTAAAATGTTGTAAATGATAAAAAAGAGGCATCCATCAAGAATCGAACTGCATCATTGAGACCCAAAGGATACTAGCATTTGAGTTTCAAACCAATGCACCTAGAAATATTTGGTTATTAATGGTGCACAATTAATTATATTAACTCTTTAGTAGGATATTTATATACATTTTTTTAAAAAGTTATCGGATGCACGTGCACCCTCGCATAACCACGTGGGTCCGCTTCTGATGGATCAGTTCCTGCATTGTTTTGTATTTTTTTATTAAAGATTTCTGAGATCCTCTCATCCCACAAATCATTGACCATGACTGCAAGTGCTGCTCGGAATAATATCCTTCGAGCGACCTCAGATTTACTAGCATGCTGAATTCATTTGTACTCCTATCCCATGTCAATACATTCTTCTGTCATTTCAATCAGAATAATATGATCTGCCAAACTTCAGTAGAGTAGTTACACTCGAAGAAAATATATTGCAGGTTCTCTGATAGACATCCACCCAGAACATAATCCGCATTTATAGTCATGCCCCATTTGAGTAGGACATCTTTAGTTCTCAACTTTTCATGCGATTCTAGCCCCAAAGTGACCACTTGTTTTGGGCCGGCAACTGATTGACAAACCAGCTCCATCCAGGGCATATTCATAATATTACCTCTAATTTGTTTATAAGCAGCACTATCTAAAACTTGTCATTCTTGACTATGCCTCCTTGCTGAGAGAAAAATGCCTAATGTTTTTTCATACCTAGAATTTCCTCACTATCCATGATGCTTGCTTTGGTATTTTCATTGTCTGCCAATTTTTCTTCTTTATATTGTTTGCATGTATCCAGGTGGCTCATAATTTCTCCTTTTGTTGACTACGTGCCCAAAGCAGTTTGCACAAAGCTGCTTGATTCCATAATTTCATATTAATAATATTCAAATCACCCGCTCCTTAGATAAACACACTTTATCCCAAGACACTAATGCTTTCCTGGTAATAGTAGCCTCCCCGATCAAAGATAGCTTCTACATGTAGCTTCAACTAGTGTAATGATTTTTTGGGGCAGGTGAAAGAGTTGTGACCAGTATGCTTGGACACCCATTAGCACAACCTTTATTTATTGAAGTCTACCAGCAAAAGATGCCTTTCTAGCCATCCATGAAGTTATCTTCTCAACAAGGGCCTACACTGTGTAACAGTGAGCTGTTTAGTTGACAGGGGAATTATGCCAAAAAGGTTCTTTTTAAAACTATTTTGTGGTTTATTAAAAAGTTATGAAAATTTTGCCAAATACCCTATTTAATCCACATCATCACAAATTTATCCAACTCAACAAATTCACCCACAAGCTTTTTAATACTACACTTTAACCTAATATTTCTAACTTAACAAATTCATTCCCAAGTTATTAATAATACACTTCAATCCACTCCATCATCCACCATTATAAAATATCTAGGTTTCCAAAAATAAAAATAAAAAATCCAAAAGCTAAAAATAGAAGGTGGTTCTTTCCCTCCAAAAAAGCTCCGATTCCGGCGTCCTTTCCAGCGTTATTTTCCGGCGATAAGCTCTAAATCTGCCCACAAACCTCATAAGCTCGTCCATTGCGTCCATTTTACCCCATTAATTTGTTATCTTATCAAACACACTTTCCTCCATTGTTAAAAAGTTTTAAATCAGTAACATTAGTTAAAAACTCTTTAGAAGTACATTACAATAACTGAGGCGACTCCAAGTTTATTTCTCTATTCCATAAATCTAACGACCATTGATTAGAAGCAATATTTGCAATTTTAAGTTTTTGTAAGGATATCTGCGCAGTCATCGACCCGTCATCGTAATTTATCAACCGTGTATATTTCCCGACATAGACCCTAAGCTTAATCTACCATTGACCAAAAGTTAATTCTAGGATGTCTGTTACAGAATTTGTTCTGGTTGCAGATGACTTCATGGGAGAATGGTTGAATACTCCCAGAGGTTGGAAATGGAGATCTTTTACCAAGGTGGCACTATCCATTGATGTTCGCCGCAACAGTTTATACGATGAATTGGTTGCAAGCGTAAAACAGAGCGGGGATCTAGATTGCGCGTCGAGCAATGTGGTGATTAGTTATCTAATGCATTCGAGGGGAAAGGTGAATCCTACGATCATAAATAATGATGCACGTGTGTCCCTCTACATGATGGATGTTGATGCAGATGACTTTAGGCCTATTTTAAGGATAAATATAGTCGACAGGTCCTTTGAAGGACCAATGAATTTATCATCGTCTCCAGCTCGGTGCCGGACATTCGACAACGATTTGAATGATTACGAGAGCGATGACGATCATCCCATGAATATAGAAGATGACTGTGTGCATATGAAAGACGTTTCATCGGACTCATAAGATGTGGAAGAAGACTGTAGAACGGGATCCCAACCAGTACATTCCTTCTTCGACGGAACCAATTTCTATCATGATCAAATATTTGCTAATAAGAAACAGCTGAAAATGCTACTAGATGGAGCAGTGGTGAGGTAGTATTTTGATTATCGTATGGAGAAGAGCTGCACCGAATTGTTGAAGGTAAAATGTCTATCTCCTGGTTGTGGCTAGTTGTTGGGGGTAAGGAAGTACGAAACCTTGGACAGATTTCACATATACAAGTATGTCGGGGTACAGACGTGCGGTGTTGAATATGCCACCCGCAAGCATAATAAAATGTCATCCGAATTGATTGCTTCACTATGTGTAAATTATTTTCGGGATGGAAAGGGTCCAAGCATAAGTGAAATTCAAAGGATTGTGTTCAAAGAGTTGCATTTCCACACAAGCTACTGGATGTATTGGAAAGAAAGTGTAATTGCAAAGAACATCATTTGCAGGACACCGGAGCACGGATATGCTTACTTTCCTGTTTTTTCCCACATGGTGGAGTTGTTGAATCTAGGGTCTTCCTACTCTATCATGGTAAACCAGATTGATGGATCATTCATTTACTACTTCTTAGAATTCAGAGCTTGCATACGGGGATATGCCCACATGAGAAAGGTAATTGCCGTCGATGGCACACATTTGTATGGAAAGTACAGGGGCGTGTTGCTGAGTGCAGTTCCACAAGACACTGAAAATCACATCTTTCCAATTGCCGTTTGTCTCGTCGATAAAGAGAATGATGCTTCTTGGACCTTCTTCTTCCAGAAGTTGAAGTTTATCATAGAAGATGAACCAGATCTATATGTTATCTCCGACAGGCATATTAACATCGCTAATACCTTCCTCAACACTGTAGAGAATATCTTTATCTTGTTCTACGTTGTGGCAAAGGCATATTTCCTTGATGAGTTTAGCGAGAATTTTGAGGAATTGATATATAATTGCCCTGAGGCAGCACATGTCTATGAAAATGTGCTTGGTTTTGAAAAATGGAGTAGAGCACACTTCCTGGGCAATGGGTACGATGTGATGACCACAAACATTGCTGAGTCTCTCAACTCGGTTTTGATGGATGAGCGGGAGTACCCCGTGTCGTACATATTCAATTCAATTGCTAAAAAATTTGGTGAAAAGTTTAGGGAGCGGTATTCCTATGTCGATGGTAAAAAGAACATATTTGTGCCTTATACGGAAAATTCTAAGGGATAACAAGAGTGTGAGCAATTCCTTGTATGTGACTAATCCAAACGGGGTTCTCAACTAGTACACGGTGTTCGACAATGGTGTTACTACCAAGGTCAATTTCTTGGAGAGGAGTTGTTCTTGTCAGAAATTTGACTTGGTGAAAATACCGTGCGAACATGCGATGGCAGCTTTGCGAGCAAAGTATGGCGATGGCATGGGTTATGGAAACTCTATCTACGAGTACTCTTCGCCAATTTATAAAGATGCAAGTTGCCTCCTTGCATACTCAGAAGCAATTAATGTTGTCCCTCCAGAGGTCGAATGGAATTTGCCACAGGAATTGATAGACACTAAAATTTCTCCACCCCCAATGATCCTAAACTCGAAGGGAAGAAAGTCAAATGCACTAAGAGCGTCGGTGAGACGTTCAAGTTCAAAAGGAGAAATAGGTGTTCAATATGCAAGAAATCTGGGCACAAAAAAACCACGTGTAGCATGGCCAACAAATCATGGATAGGTTGTATTTTGCTTTAGTTGTAAAGCTGCTATTTTGGTGTATAAATGTGCATTTCAGTAGAATTTAACGTTCAGTTGTTATCGACTTAAATCTTTGTCTACGATAGACTACATACATTCTATGGTATATATTTAATGCGGTCTATTAAATAATATGTATTTGTTATATGATTAATTATCAAACATGCTATGTAGGTGTTTATACCACCATATCGTTCTAATAGATACTTTGAATCATTATTTCCTATTCCCAATTAATTAAAAGCTCCAAACACGTCTGTTCTCAAGAAAAACCACTGGTATACGCAAACCAAATGTTTTCTATTCCCCCACGCGTCTACGAATCATTGGTTCGATATATGAAAAGAAGTCATCTATAGGTCTATAGGTATAGGCCCTATTTCTACGTAACCCTTCACTTATCCCTAAATCATGCATGGTCGCAAAATTTTCCTTCGCCCAATCAGACAAGTTCCCCCTCATCACTACGATTTGCTTCTACTTCGAAATGATTTTGATCGGCTATTATACAGCCTGGGAGAAAACCACCGTTACTTGGAGTGTGAGCTTCGACGAATTTCTCATTTCCTTCGAGCAATTCTGGAGCGTCTTGGAATGGACGACAACGACTACATCACCCCCCCCCCCCCATCATCCCCATAATTTAGTTTACTATTTTTTTTGTTTATGTTGTTAAGTTTTTGTTGGTTTGTTCATTGTTGAAGAGGCTTTCTTAGTAGGACTTTCTTAGAAGAAAGCTTCTTCAATTTTCCCCCTTTTGCTGTAAATTTTATCAAGTAATGCAATTAACAAGTTTAATGTAAGTTTCAATTTCAGTTTAATGAACAATTTCAGTTTGAACATTATGTTTACCACATTTGTTATGATTCATTTTTTTTGTTGTGGTGGTTATTCTTCTGTACAAACACAAATTTCAAATATGTATGTCTCGTTAAATAAACAGTACTGTAGTTTGACTTGATTAATTCAAGTTTCTGTAAAAAGTGATATATAGTCTATCATGAATCACATACTACGTCTTTCATCGACCTTGTATAGTAGTCGATCATAGACAATGTGAGTCGATGCATCACCGATTAAATTAAAATAGATAATATCATATTTTGGGGTTGGTGAAATAAAATAATTAAATTAAAAATAATTTAAACAAACAATAACATATTTTAGGACTAGTGGAACAAAATAATTAAATTAAAAATGATTTAAATAGACAATAGCTTATTTTGGGACTGCTGGAACAAAATAATTAAATTAAAAATGATTTCAACAGACAATAACATATTTTGGGACGAATGGAAAAAATAATTAAAATAAAAATAATTTAAACAGACAATAACATATTTTGGGGCTGGTGGAACAAAATAATTAAATTAAAAATGATTTAAACAGATAATAACATATTTTGGGGCTGGTGGAACAAAATAATTAAAATAAATAGATAATCTTGAGGGTCCATCGATTAGTTTGGTCTATAGACTGGTGGTGACAGTTAATAGTCCGTAGTAGATCATGACTTATGTCAACCATCGGTTAGACTGGTCTACCATAGACTTACACCTTTAGATGTGCATTGATTGATATTATAAGTATGCACAGGCCACGTTGATTGATGTGCACTGCCATAGACCGTCACTTGGATATAGTTAAAAAATGAATTTATATATTAAAAATAAATGTAGTGTTGATTTCTACACATGTGAGTGAGTGTAAACAAGACACACAATCATATTAGAGCTTGTACAAAGTGAATTAAGGAGTGTGTGAATGGGTAGTGGTTGAATGTTCAATATGCTAAGAGTAATGTGTGCCAAAGCACAAGTATGTATTAAGGATATATATTGTATTTAATGACTACACATTCCACATACTCCTTCCATCACAACCCCTAAATCAAAATAGTGTGTGGAATGGATAGTGGTTGAACAATCATCATCCTCAATACAATATATATCCTTAATACATACTTGTGTTTTGACAAACATTACTCTTAGCATATTGAACATTCAACCACTACCCATCCACATACTCCTTAATTCACTTTGTACAAGTTCTAATATGATTGTGTGTCTTGTTTACACTCACTCACATGTGTAGAAATAAACACTACATTTATTTTTAATTTATATATTCATTTTGTAACTACCTCCAAGTGACGGTCTATGACAATGCACATCGATCAACGTGGTCTACGCATACTTATGATATCAATATATGTAGATCTAAAGGTATAAATCTATGGTATACCAGTCTAATCGATGGACCCTAAAACCACAAGTATATTTTTTACATGATTACGCATAATTATGTAATCAGAATATCAATCGATGCACTATAGAAGGTATAAGTCTACGGTAGACTAGACAAATCGATGGATAACATAGGTCATGATCTATGACGGTCTATTAAGTGCCACCACCAGTTCAAAAAATAAAATTACTGCTCCAACGGTAATTAACGGATACTTTTCTAATCCATCAGTGTCAGCACTTCATTTTTACTTCATATATAAGGTCGGTCATCCCTCATTATTTTATTTCATTCGCTTTGTTTTGTTTTTAAAAAATTTACAATGTCTCAAGCCTCTCAAACATCTAATTCTAAAAATATTCTAATTTGTCATTGTGGAAATGTGGCTGTCCTGAGGACGTCATGCACAGACTCAAATCCGGGTCACAAATTTTATAATTGTGCAATTGCGAAGGTGAGCTGTATGTGTATTTTTTATGAAGTTAAGTTAGTCGTTATGTAATTATTATTTTTTCCAGGATAATGGCGCATGCTCGTTTTTTAAATGGCTTGATGAGCTATCACCTCCAACCAGTTCATCAACGTTGAGTTCGAGACCCGAGACATTAAAATTTTAAGGCTTGAAAAAATTTAATCTACTACAAAGGCTCCAACAATGCGAAGAAAATAAAGATTTTCTCATGACTTTGTTCAAAGAATCCGAAGAACAGAGGGATCACTTTAAAGTGTTGCTACATGACACCAAAATAGAGAGGGATCAACTAAAACAAAAATTAATTTTATCCGAAGAAAGGGAGAATGACCTAAAAATGATGTTATGTGCTATAATGCTAGCATTCGTTCTTTGGAAAGGTGTAACATGGATGTGGTGATATTGAATAAATAATAATACTTCTATTTTTCTATAATGTTAATACTATTTTTGATAGAATCATGGTTGATCAAACAACACGTCAACTTAAAACCGACCAGCATGGTAATAATAGACCACACATGCAGTATACAAAAGATTAAGTATGGATTCTACGACATCAACCATACACTGTACCAACTATGACAACACCTTGCATATTCAAATGACCATGCCACTAATCAGTTTGATAGAGATAGATTCAGTGCAGAATCATAACCACTATCATAAAATAAAAGAATGTTTCTAATATCCTACCAACAGATCCTTAAACTTTCATACTTGTCAAATAAAAAAAATATTTGTCCGATCCTAACTACTGATCATTCAACAACACATTAACAATATTAGCATTCAAATGTCTTTTTTCCTCTCTTCCTCATCAACACAAATGTTACTGTTGATTTCACCTTCGATATCCATGACCACATCTTTTTGGTCAGCTTCAACTCTTTTTTTCTTAGCAGCTGTAGCTGCTTCTTCATGCTCGCCTTCTTCTACTTCTATTTCAGCATCTGCAGTAGCTGGTGCTTCTTCACCTTCTTCTCCTTTTTTCTCAACATTTATTGTTGCTTCTTTTTCAGCTTCTTCTTCTGCTTCTGCAGCTGATTCTTTTGGACTTTCTTCTTGGCACATATCTTCTTTCATTTCTTTTTCTTCTTCATCCTTCTTTTCTTCTCCTTTTTTCTCTCCCGCCACAACAAAGGCTAACTCATCCATTTTGCTTATTTTTTCTCTTTCTTCATTCCTCTCCGATTCATGAAGGTCCATATTAACGATATCATTATATTACAAAGTGTTACTGATAGTTAAAGCTGAAAATTCATTAACAACATCAATTATTTATTGAATGAACTTACCTTGCTCGTGTTTTCGCTCATCTTGTTCCTTTTTCTTCAGTCTTTTCTCTATAATATAGGCAGAAATATCTAACACTGCTTCCTATAGTGCAGCAACACGCTTATGAAGATCCCTGGGGATGAGGTGCCCGCTGCATATTTAGAGGTGCTCAGAGTATCATCATCACCAACGCGTACTTTAACGGGGTTACAACCCAAATCCCCTTCATCATCACTATCTTCATTTGAAATAAGTACAATCACCCCTTCTAACTCTTTCTTTAAGCCATCGAAGATGTTATTCTTCACCTCGTCCGTATATGGCTCAAAGAAAATCATGTAATCCATATTCGTCTCACGAAGAGTAGGGATGATGTACGGGTGCACGTTCTACAAAATATCAATTAACAATTACATAACATTCGATACAACAGTAGTAGTATTATTGCATAATAAAAAATAAGTTCATACCTAGGTAACTTTTCCTTTGTACTTGAACGGGTCGCCTTCGATTATCTGGTCACATTTTGTAGTGTGCCATCTGAGGATGTGGGGAATGGGAAATGGTTCATCCGTTGATTTTCTAGAAAATTTTTCAAGATGAGGAAAGGCCTCGTAGATCTAAACTTGTAAGCAGTACATCACTGAAAAAAGAACTCAGAGTCTATGACATAGTAAAACGAAAACAAAAATCTATGATAAACTCACTAAATGATTTATGCTAGATACCATGAATGCCCAAGGAAATTTGAATAGAGCATAGGATGCCTTCTGCTTCTCATCAAATACTTTCCTCTGCTTCTTCAGGTCACTTTTCTTCTTTAGATAGTCCAGGGTCAGTTGAATCTTCAGGTCACTTTTCTTCTTGAGATAGTCCAGGGTCAATTGAAATGTTTCTTTCCCCTACGGATAATTCTCAAAGAAACTCAAAGAATCGACCATTAGAATCAGTTTCGTGTCGACAACCTTCGTCGAATTTTTTACAAGCAACACGGTGCGCAAGAACCACAGTAAACAACACTTAAATTTCTGGTCCTCGTTTAGCTTATTCCCTTTGATTAGGTGTAGTAAGTTGGCCATCGTAATGTTTCTATTTTTTGTCACCTTAAAGCAAAACTTCTCCCCTTTTGTTAACACCTTCTTCATTTTGGATTCACTGGGGTATGATGAGCAGTTCAACCCCGTGATTAAATAAAACTCTTTCAAGCCAAAATATGCAGGCTTGTTGTTAATGCAGAACCACATCTCGTGACACATCTTATCATTCTTGACGCGTCGCAACAACAAATAATGGACTAATTGCCCATTGAACTTGAGATATTCCGACAGGTTTCTCAGGTGTCCAAAATAGGACCGCTTGAATCTTTTCTTCAACTCTTGGTCGACAAAAACTTGCTGAAATTCTCAATAAGCAGCTATTCTTGATCTGACCAATATCTTTACAGGGAAAGATCCGACCTCGTCCACTATCGTTTGAAGGTCATACCGCTCCATGAAAATAAACCTTCAAAGAGATGGCATGGACATGGGATCATTATCCCCATGATTACTATTTCTTCCACTATATTCGCTCTCTTCACTGTTACCACTAGCACTATGCTTGTCAACATCGTCACCGGAATCGACGTAGTCGATTATCTCCTTTAAGTTCGAATTTGATTCGGACCAACTCTTTATTTTTGTTCTTTTTTGAGACATTTCTAACTGCCTCAATTTTTTTTTTCTACTGCAACCAGCAGAATCAAAAACGATACTGGCTTTACGTTTAGAAAGGATGTATTTTTTACTCATTTTCAACACAATCTACACCTGCAGAACAAATCTCCCATTTTCAGTTCATAGACCACAAGTCTATCAACAGAAATAACTCAATGCCCAAATGAAACAACCCCCCCCCCCCCCCCCCAAAAAAAAATAAAAAAATAAAAAAATACCCCACCAAAATTCAATATGCAATATCAAAATCAAACTAGTGCACCGAATCAAACTAATTAGCTATTAATCTTTTTAATTTTCGCTATTTCAGCCATCACATTTTAAATGATTTTCATACGTCTAAAAATTGATTTCAATCTAGGGCATTCTCATTTCATAGACTACGGATCGATTTCATGGACCACGGGTCTACGGACAGAAGAAGGTCACTGTTCGAATCAAAATGCCAAAATAACTCTTCCACCATCAATCAGTTCACTACACACATCAATAACTGAAACCAAAATCCAACATGCAGTATCAAAACAACACAATTTCTAAAAATCAAACTAATGCACCTAATCAAATTAATTAGCTACTAATCTTTCAATTTCCACTATTTCAACAACCATATTTTAAAGGAATTTCATACGCCTAAAAATTGATTTCAATCTAGAATATTCTGATTTCATAGACCACGGGTTTACGAACAGAAACAGATCGTTGTTCGAATCAAAATGTCAAAATAACTCTTCAAATAACGATTATCTCACCATTCAACACTTTTTTGCTAAACAAAATCGGAACTAAACAAAAGCTCCTTAATCAACCAAATTCAAAAAAAATTTAAATTTCCTACATCACTACGAATCGATTAGCAAAGAAACCTGTTTAAATGGATCTAGAAATGATCGCAACTTGATTTTAACTAACCTTACAAAGCAATAACGACCCCTTAGCTGCTGGAGAAGAAGAAGAAACGAAAATGACAATTTTGGGATGAACGTTTCTTAAGCGGGAGTTGAGAGAATTGAAGAGGAGAGAGAGAGGATTATTTTGGATATTGGAATAAGTGGAGGGTGCTAGTGTATTATATTAAATTTGTAAAATTTTAAAAATGATGAAATGATCCCTTGATCCACCTGTGGGCCCCACTTTTTTAATTTTTTGCCAACTTTTTATACCCTAACTCTAAAAATTAAATAAAAAATAATTTTAGTGGGTAAATGACAAAATAGTTTTGGAAGATGGTACTCTTGCCAATTTTTTCCTAGTTGACAAGGGTACTCTAAGATACCTAAAAAAGAAAGTGTACCCATTTCTTAACCTATCGCCAATAGAATCTCTTCCTTAGTGTCCCTGTCATTGTTTATTCATCTAATTATAAAATACAAAAAAAGAAGGGGACATTGACCAACGTCCACTTCCAAAAGAACAAAGTAAGGCCAATTATATATAAAACCTATCCAAAAAAAGTTATGAAAATATATACAGGCGAACAAAAGTTGTCCTCCGTAGCTAAAATTAAAGAGAGCTAAGAAGTTAACTAGTAAGAAAATTAGATCTGTCTGATCTTCTCCTTTACCTTGCTTTGAGCGACGTTGTTAAACTTTTCAAATGCATTTAATTTCAATTGAATACCTTATTCAATTTTCACTTCAACTAATTAAGAAGAACTCTCTTTGTGTGTTTCAAATAAAGTTGTCTTTCCTTTTTTAAATATGTGTTAATTAATTACGTTACAAGAGTTTAATTAAAGACAGGGACACTTCAACTTTCACATTTGATGCAATATATTTTTCATGAACTAGATCAAGAAGTTAGTGTAGATAAGCATTCCAAAGGAGTCCAGAGTCTAAAAGGCAAGGCTTTTTAGTCAAAATTCTAAAAGGGGATCCCAATATTGAAAAATTTCAAAAGGGACAAGGTAAACATAGGTGTTTACCTTGTCTATTAAGAAGTAAATGCCGTCAGTGTAAATGTTAGAATGTAAAGGTAAAATGGCGAGTTTACCTTATAAGGTAAAATGGTGAGTTTACCTTATAAGGTAAAACGGTAAGTTTACCTTATCTATTATCTATATGTAAGTGTCGGCAAAGTGTAAGGCTACAAGGTAAATGGAGTCGTTAACCTTATAAGGTAGGATCCCACATTTACCTTATAACAACTTTAAAATTATCGCTGCTATATAAAGAGTGTGAGCAGAGGTTCATTTCTTGCATCAACTCAAAAAAATTGTTAAACTTCATAACTCAAAAATTTGTTGAACCTTATTCATTCCTTACTTTAAAATAGATAAAGTAAGAGTAAATTTACATTGGGGTGGTGAAGTTTTGAATGATGGAGATTCGATGCGATATAGTCGACGTCCTATAATGGTTCAATTATTTCCTTTATCTCTCAAATATGATCATTTGAAAAGGTTGTTTAGGAGTAAACTGTGTATTACTAATCTGGAAGATGATGTGTTTATTTCTGGATGCTATTCGAATTATTTTATGTCCAACGGACAATCAATATTTGGTAAAACTCCTATTTGGAATGATGATTCTTTATCTTAATTCTTTGTACCGTTGAAATTTTGATAATTGCCTTAATTTATAAACGCTTGACATGTATGCATGCGTGGAACATTCTACTATTGCTGAAGAACCCACTGACAGTGAATTTGATGTGCTAGTAAGTCAAAATTCTTTGCTCAGAATATGACTGCCAAATAAACTACAAAATAATAAAAATATTATGATTAATGTGTCACAATTTTTTTTCTAATATTTGCTTAGTTTAACAAATAACAGGCTTATATTAAGCATTCAACTCTAACCTCAAATATGTATTTTAAAAATTTCACTATGAAGTGAATAATGTTAATGACAACTACCATTATTTATAAAGAAACACAATATGATTGTGAAATATCTCTTTAGCAATAATAAAATTTATATATAGCAGGGTCTAGAGTTTATAGTGAAAATTACTATACAGTGTACGCATATGACTCTTCGAAGCACAATAGTTAATATTTTGCATGCGATAATAATTTAGCATTTCATCACTCTTATATATATGAGCTTTTTTAGTTGGTGGAAAATTGTGTTATAGTACTACAAACAAAATAAATTAAGGAAAAAATAAAAAAATGACATGATAATATAAAAAATACCTGCTTCTTAGTAAGGTGGTCTAATACATCTCTTATTATGACATGCACACTACGAGCATCATTTTGATGAGTTCTACCACGAGACCATTTACGTGTGTGTGCGGTCGGGACCTCCGAATTTTCCTCGCTCGGAAGCAGCAAAAGTGGTTGCAATGGGACAATATGCTCCCATGCCCATACCTAAAAAAAAAATTTAATCAACAATAGTTGTCATCACAATAAATTAAGTAATTCAAAATAGAAAAAATATATTATATAATTCACATACCTGTAATAACGAAACAAAACCACTAATGCAGTGTGACTTCTCCATCGACGAACGACACAAACAAAAATAGAGGTACGATAGCGCAGCGGCTCCCCAAGCCTGTGTTGATATTGCGGGTAAGTCATGCATGTCAATCAAAAAATTTGTACTAAATTAATTTTCAGATTTATTGGGAAATATTGTTTCGCCGCACAATAAAAAAAGGTACAATCTAACTCTTCGTTGCACCTCTTCCTCCTCAGTTTCATCAGTTATTTCAATTAGATTTTCTATATATTTCTCTAATCTCATTAAAAAAATTCTATTTCCTTGAAAAAAGTCTAGGTCAGGTATCCATCCTGTTAATTTGATAAAAATTTATTGCCTGTTAATCGGCAACATCTGAGCAGCACCTAGATGAAGAATGAGAGTTCCATCTATGACCATTCCAAACATGAGTTTCATATCTTGTAAGGTTATAGTCGCTACACCCGTTCTCAGGTGAAAGGTATGCATTGCTGGTCGCTACCTTTCAACAAGTACAATAATAAGGAAAAAATCTCAGGGAACAAATCCAACATCTATAACGCTTTTAAAACTACAAATATTAAAATAATTAAGAAGATGAGGATGGAACGGATGATTTCTAACATGTTGCCAAAAGTCATTATCATCACGCCGCACTATCAAACATGTCTTTTCTCCTTTTAATGTGCCTTTCCAAATAGCCTCAGACCGATGCTTATTTTGCGTGGCATATACGTCATACTGTGATGGTCCTGGATACACAAAGTGTTGATATTCCATATCTATACAGAAAGAAGATTAAAATTAGTTTGGAGCATACAACTAACGGGCAAACTTTTTATACATGCATGACAATACTAACTTAACGTAGGTTTAGGCTTAATAAGTTGATATGGTAACAACAATATATGACAAATTAGTAAGCTACAAAAATGATTAATAATATTATACTGCATACTTGATTGTTAGGTATTGAAAAATGTTAAATAAAAAGGTGATTAAAGTATACCTTAAAGTGGAATTTTTTTCATAAAGTAGACTTTGAGCAAAAATAAACACAATTAATATAGATGAATAGAGTGAAATGAAAAAATGAATGAAATGAAAGAGTGGTATATAAAAGAAAATTAATAAGGTAAGTGCCATAGTTTACCTTGTAAGGTAAGGGACACAGCTTACCTTGTAATGCAATGCATTTGAAATAAATTCACCTTTTAAGGTAAACTCACCATTTTACTTTACATTCTAACATTTGCATTGACGACGTTAACTTCTTAATAAATAAGGTAAACACCTGTGTTTACCTTGTCCCTTTTAAAAATTTTCAGTATTAGGGTGCCCTTTTAAAATTTTGACTAAAAAAAACTTATCTTTTAGGCTCCGAACTCCATTCCAAAGAGACTAAAGAAAAATGATGTGTGCGTAAATTGGTCATACCAGGGTGGTGGTCTGGCCTTTAACATCGTAAGTATTATTTTCATCTCAACATGAAAAAAAAAGTATCTTTCTCCATATTGAGCACACATTTGATAACCCCTCGGCCCTCGGTTATTTTGGTCATTTAGGGCTTGTTTGATTCCCATAAATTAGCTTTCAACTTATTTTTATTATTTTAGTTTAAAATAAGTACTTAAAATTATTTTTTTAAAATTTTTTTATGCAAACACTATAATCGTGCTTAAAAACATTTAAAAAAAGTTAATTTAAATAGATTCTTCACCGTGGTTATAGATTAAATTAACTATTAATTATAAAAGTCTTGTCTACTGCAACTAATATGTTTTATTCCCTGTAATTTATAAGTCAAATTAAATGTCTGTATTCACGTTTTAAGCAAAATCATGATTAACATATAATTTATGTATTAACAAAAACAAAAGTGGGACCATGCAAAAATTTCCCCAAAGGAAGACACTTGAAATATTGTTAGGGTACAAACGTGTGATGTTCTTGTTTCGTATAGGGGACTTACACCATAAGCACCAAGAAGCCACCTTTTTGACCCAAACATTAATAAATTATTCTAGTCAAATATAAGTGAAGTGAGCATGCGCATAATTAAAATAACATATTTTATTTCATAGTACCTACCACTCTCCATGTGTGTGCGCATAGTATTATTATTATTATTATAATGTTAGAAAATATAATGCATGTGATAATTATAAGTTATATCATCTCTTACACTACTAGTATATAAGAAAGGCCTTGTTAGGAGCGAAAACATATAACAAGAGCTTGAGTTTAGAGAAATAGTACTACTACTAGCACCTCTAATATCATCATATATATTTACTATTTTTGCCAGCAAAACTAAAAGAAAATGAAAATTATTATTGGAAATTTGAAAGAGGCTACCCATCCTGATACTCTCAAGGCTGCTCTTATTTGTTTCCATGTTTATTTTTGTTTTTCCCAGTGAAGGATGTGCCATTGCATTAGGTAAGGTCTTTGTGGACTAATAATTTACTATGTATAGGATAAGATAATCGCCGTAATTAAATTTCGTATATGATTTAAATACGGACGCTACAATTGTACTATTAATTAGTTCAGTTTTAATTTTTGTATCAGTAATAACATACGAAATATTGGTATCTTCTGCAGCCAATATGTTGACCAGTGATGGAGCAGCCACTCCAGGTGGTGGGTTTATTGCCGCAGCGATTTCCCATGCATTTTCTTTTTTTTGTGGCTGTTTCAGAGTCAACAAATATATCTGGCGGTCATGTAAACCCTGCTGTTACGTTTGGTGCCTTTCTGGGAGGTCACATTTCCTTGTTTAAAACTATATTGTATTGGATCGCTCGATTGCTTGGATCCGTCACTGCTCTCTTCCTCCTCAAGATTGCTACCGGTGGCTTGGTACGTAATTCCATTCCCATGTCTATACACTTTGCTGGTAACTCATGTAGGCATGACATAGATAAAGAAAAAAGACTTTGATACAACAATCAAATATAAAAAAGAAGTTCTAGAGGTGCTCGGATAAATAATTCATGTTGGCTTCACAAAGATAAATAATAAAGTATCTTTTTTGAGGCTATACTTTGCCAAGTTTTTTTTCCCCGGTATTTGTGTTAATTAACTAAATTTATAAATTGTGCAGGACACATCATCATATGCTCTTAGAGGTGGAGAAACACGATGGAACACAGTTAATTTCATGATAGTTATGATCTTTCAACTTGTATACACAGTTTATGCAACTACAATAAAGTGGTGACATGGAGTGCATTGCCCCAATTTCAATTGGTTTCGTAGTTGGTGCAAACACCTTAGGTGGTGGTGGTCTTTATGGTGCAGTAATGAACCCTGCTATGGCCTTTGGTCAAGCAGTCGATAGTTGGAAATGGAATAGTCACTGGATTTGCTGGCTCGGTCCATTCGTGGGGGATAGTTTGACATTTAGACACTTTCAAAACTTATTTTAGCATTTAGACTTAAGTGTTGGAAAATTAGGTGTTTAGACACATTTATGATATCATCCATTCTTTCATCCAAACCAGCCACACAAATTTTAAATTTAACACTTTAGTCTCCCAGCTCATCCATTTAATATTTGATATTTCCCACCTTTTTCTATATTCCCACAATTTTTTTATATTTCCTATTTTAATTTAGAAAATTGTCCAAGAAGCCACCAATAGGAGCTCCCTTTTTCACCAATAATTTTCGATTCCGGCAACTTTTCCGACGAAAAATTGTTCATCACAACTTAAAATCTCCATTCTTCATTATTGCCTCCATTGTTGTTCCATCATTTTTGAAAAAAAAAAATGCAAAATTTTTTTTTATACCATTTCTACTAGCTCGAAAAGCTTTCCAAATCAGCTCAATACCTCATCATTGGATATATTTTAGTTGTTTAGAAAGCCTACACATACATTTTGCCATCCCAGTGCTTGGAGGGCAACGATTATATTAAAAATCAGTCGATTCGCATCTTTGTCCGGACGTATTGATACCAGTGATCGACCAGTCATCGACTATCTATAGACCTAAACCTTGATCTATTATCGAATTGTGCAATCTATTATAGCAGTAGCTAAGGTAGTTGTCGTGGGTAGTAATTATATGGGTTCGTGGGAGGAGGGTCCCAGTTGTTGGAGGTGGAAATCATCTACAAAGGAGACATCACCCATCTCGCTACGTCGCAATGGATTGTACGACGATATGGTTCGAAGCGTAATTGCGAGCGGAGAATTAGAATGCGAGCCAAAGTACATTGTGATTAGCTATTTAATGAATGAGCGTGGTAAATTACATCCTACGTTTATAAATAATGATTGGCATGTGTCGTTATACATGTTTGATGTCGCTGCCGATGGCTCTAGGTCATTATTGAGGATAAATGTTGTTACGGGGTCTCCGACAATTCTGCCACCACAATCGAAAATCGATGAACATGATTTATTTGAAGATAAAAGTTTGGATGCTCAACCAATGGATTCGGAAGATGATTCAATGGAATTGAAAGATTCAATTTTCTCTGAAGAAGGGGGAAAAAGTGCGAATTGAGAGCACAGACCAACCACACCTTCTCCAACGGAACTAATTTTCAGGTAAATCAAACATTTAGCAGTAAAAAGGATCTGAAATTGTTGCTGGACGTAGTAGTTGCGAGAAATTCTTTTGATTATGCTACGTTGAAGAGCTGTAGCAAATTCCTCAAGGTGAAATGTGTTTGTCCTAGCTACGGGTGGATGTTGTAGGCGAAGAAGTATGTGCACGGACAGATTCGTCATCTATAAATACGTCGGTGATCACAATTACGACGTTGAATACGCCACCCTCTGCCATAGAAAAATCTTGTCTAAAGTCATTGCATCGCTTTGTGTGAACATGTATCGCGAAGAAAATGGTCCAGACACTAGCGAGATTCGGAGGATCGTGTTCAAGAACTTAAAAAGTTGACCGAGCTATTGGAAATGTTGGCTGGGGGGTGATTGCCAAAGAAATGGTTTGAGGGACAGCCGAGCATGAGTATCACTGCCTGCCCGCTTTTTCGTACATGATCGACGCTCTTAATGATGGCACTACCTATTCCATCATGGTAAATAAGGTCGATTGTAGATTTATGTACTACTTTTTATCGTTGGGCCCTTGCATTAGGGGATTCACACACATGAGGAAGGTTATTGCGGTCGACGACACTCATTTATACGGCAAGTACGAGGGGGTACTACTAAGCGTGGTTGCATAGAATACGGAGAACCATATTTATCCCATTGCCTTTTGTGTTGTTAACAAGGAGAATGATACATCTGGACGTTCTTCTTTGAGAAGCTAAAGTCTATTATGGTCAATGGACCATATTTGTGCTTTATCTTCGATAGGCACAAGAGCATCGCCAACGGCATCGCGAAGACGTACAACCATGCTCATCACGGGTATTGCATGAGGCACCTAGGTGAAAATCTCTGGGTAAATTACCACTGCGTAAAAAACCTCTATCTATTCTACAATGCGGCAAAGGCATATTCTCCCGAGGAGTTTAGCGACCATTTTGTGGAATTCAAGAACTACTGTCCCGAGGTAGCTTTTTCCTCGAGCATGAGCTTGATTTTAAAAAATGGACCAGGGCATATTTCTCCAGCAACAGGTTTGATGTGATAACCACAAATATTGTTGAGTCGGTGAACGCTATGTTGATTGATAAGAGGGAGTACCCCGTGGCATCTATATTCAATTCGATTGCCAAGAGGTTTAGTGAAATATTTAGGGAGAGGTGTGCCTACGTCCTCAAATGTAAGGATAATAAATTTATTCCCGCCATCAAAAAGATCTTAAGAGATAATATGAGCGAAGGCGACTCCTTCTATGTAGAGAACATAAGTGGGCATGAAAGGCAATACACTGTGTTTGGAAGTGGCTCTACGGCCAAAGTCGACCTACGGGAAAGGTCTTGTTCGTGCAGGAAGTTTGACTTGGTCAAAATACCATGCGATCACGCTATGGAAGCTTTGCGATCAAAGCACGGTGATGATTATGGTTTGAGTGTCTATGATTACTCTTCGCCCCTGTAGTGGAAGAGTACCTCCTTGCCTATTCGGAATCAATTAATGTTATCCCTTTGGAGTCCCTATGGTGCGTGTGACAAGAATTACTAGATGTGAAAATTATTCCACCACTCGTGGTCACCAAGCACGGAAGGAAGAAAATAAAACGCGTTAAGGGTGTGGGCGAGACTTTCAAGTCAAAGATGAGGAACAAGTGTTCATTGTGCAAGAGACCCGGGCATAAGAGAACCACTTGTAACAACAACAAATCGTAGTTAGTCTTGTATGAATTTGTTTTTTTTTGTGAGTCATGGTAGTGTATGTATTTTGACTACCCTTCAGTTGCCTGATTAATGTCAGATTTATTGCATTAACTCTGCGTCTATTATCGACCTTTTTACAGTATTGCATATATTATGTGTCCGGTCTATTTCTTTTATTCTTTATTTAAGAAATGGTATATAGTCGATCTCATATACATTCTATTAAAAACTCTAAATATTCAAAGGGACATATGTGAACAGTTGAATATTTATTACACCTCAAATAAGCTGCGGCACGTCCAATCAGATGTTGCGTTGATTGGGTATACGCTACCTCTCTTTGATTTCCACCATTCACATGTCTACCAACCAAAGGGCGGGAAGACCAAAGGGTTTTATTTTGGTCTATATAAACACCCATCTACTCCTCCCAAAATTCATCTTTATCAACTCAAAATCAGATTTAATTGAAAAGATGCCAGGTATTCCTTTGAGACCCAGAAGGAGGATCAACCTCTCCCATAACTATGACCTTCTCCTCCTCTGTAACGACTTCAACCGCTTCTTCTATGGACTGGCGTAGGACTGCCACCGCGAACTCTGGCGGATTACCCATTTTTTACGAGCGATTGTGGAACCGCTCAACATGGAGCCGGAGGAGATGATCACCCCACCATCCCCTTAGTTTTAAGTATTTATATATATATTTTTTTTTAATGTCATTGCAATGTGAAGTTTTCATGGTTAGGTTTATGTTAGATGAAAGATTCTTTATTTTGCAGTTTTTATTTGGGTTTTGTTGTAAATATGGATCTACCATTTCAATCAAGAATGAATGAATGAAATATTTTACTTTTTCCTATATCTGTCTCCCTTTAAATTTCTTCAATTTTAGACTCTTTTGAATTTATGTGCAATTTCCTTTGTTACAACACGAATCTAACAGTTGTAAATTAATGGAAAATTAATTTTTATTTTCTGCATTTGTCTTCACTATAATTTTTGAAAAATTAATTTCTGATGTTAGAAGATGAATCAAAGAGTTGTGAGATGTGAATTTAATTCTTGGTTAATTCTTGTTTCTAGTTTAATTCTTGTTTCCTACATTTTTCGCCACTGTAATTTTACATGTTTTTTCCTTTTTTAGAATTTTTGCATGAGATCAAGGTGGAAGATGAACGGGACAGTAATAAGACGTCAAATTAATTCATATACGCCAATGGAAAACTAATTTGATCTATCCACGATTATGTTAATTTATAAAGAAATAAATGAAAAGTCGATGAGGTTTATTCGACACTTAAATCAAGGTCAATGATCGAACAAATACATATTCGATGCATTAAACAATACCTCTCCAGCGATTGTATTCAGTAAATTTCATAGACTGTACGCATTGTGAATAATATACAGTATTGGTTTATTGCTCTTAGTAGCATATTTGAAAAAAAAAATAATTAATCAATAAAATAATAAATAATTAAATTTTATGCAATTAGAGGGGCTTGAACAAGTCATGTGATAGTATGAGAGTCCACGTAAAATTGGATAAGGTGATCAATGATGTGTGAGGATGAGTAGTGGATGAACAAATGAATTCTTCACAACATACTTGTGCTTTGGTAAACATTGCCCTAAGGAGGTTGGTTGTTCAACCAATACTCATCACCTCACATCTTGTTTCAGTACTTTCAATTTATGTGGACTCTCATATGATCACATGACTTGTTTAAGCTCACTCGATTGCATAAAATATAATTACTTATTATTTTATTTATTAAATAATCCTTTTCAAAATATGTGGTAGCCAAGGTCTATAAATAGGTGTCATAGTCTAGTGCATGTATTAATGAAGTTGTACAAAATCTATGCTAGACTATGCTTAGTTATGTCCTCGACCTGATATAGTATTGCATAGATGCTTAACTAGTTCCACAAATAAATCACTAGACTGTGCTAGATATTCATAGACCATAACTAGCACATATTTTTAATAGAATAATCAATAATTGAATTTTATGCAATTGAATGAGCCTAAACAAGTCATGTGATCGTATGAGAGTCCACATAAATTGAAAGTGGTGAAACAATATGTGAGGTGAAAAGCTGTGGTTGATCAAATGAATTATCCACAACATACTTGTGCTTTGGGTAAACATTTCCCCAAGCATGTTTGTTATTCATGCACTACCCATCCTCACACGTCATTGATCACCTTATTTAATTTACGTGGACTCTCATATGATCACATGACTTGTTCAAGATCATTTAATTGCATAAATCCAATTATCTATTATTTTATTGATTAAAAGTTTCTTCTCAAAATATGTGTTAGTTATGGTCTATGAATATGTAGCACAGTCTAGTGAGGTTATTAAGGAATTAACTCTTAGTATGTGCTAGACTTTTTATCTATTCGGTTAAGCATCTACGAAATTCCTGAGAAGGCATCGATTATAAATAAGGTCTATGAAACAAGACCAGCAGTAAAAAAAATAAAAATGTCAGATTTTTACAACGGTAAAAAAAGTACACGTCAAATCAACACCCAACGGTAATATCTCACTTTTTTCTTCTATAAAAGGAAGGCTATTTTTGTGTTAATACTCTCATTTTTTTTGCTTTAATTTTTGTTAACAACTACCATGTCTCAAGCATCCCAAAAATCAAATGCAAAAGTGTCCTACATATGTCATTGTGGCAATCCATCTATTTTTAGGACGTCACGCATTGATTGGAATCCAGGTCGAAAATTCTTTAACTGTGCTGTTGGAAAGGATAATGGTGGATGCTCTATTTTTAAGTGGCTTGACGAAGACTCACCAACAAGCAGCCCATCGACATCAAATTTTTGAGGCGCTTCCAAGTTTTATATACTCCAAAGGCTTCAGAAATTCGAAGAAAATAGAGATCTACTTATGACATTGCTAAAAGAAGTCGAAGAGCAAAGGAATTAATTGAAGGGATTGCTAAAATAAGTCAAAATGGAGTGGGATCAAGTAAAGCAAAGGCTAATTTTGGATGAGGAAAAAGAGAAAGGTCTAAAAAATTTATTTTATGATTTGTTACTGTTGTTGGCTTTCTGAAAAGGTGTAATAGGGATATAGGAAACTGAATAAATAGATGCAAGGTTTCTTAAATCAATCCTGGGTGTAAACTATAATTAATAGAGAATTATAACTGCGTCTTTTATCATCGACCTCTATAAACCATGATAGCACTGGTAAGTAAATTCATGATTTACTCAATCGATAGTATGTTAAGTCTATAAATTAAAGAGAACAACTTCTATTATGTTTCCAATCAACCACTATAAATTAGGACAACAACTGAACTGGTACTGCAATGCAACCAGCTGTTTAATCTAACGAGATAATGGAATAACTGAATATTATTTCATCAGTAAATGTCATCATTGACATGTCAAATATATGTAATTCAATTATCCATAAAGAACAAATCACTAAGAAAACATGTGAAATATATGTAATTCAATTATCACTAAAGAACAAATAACTAAAAAAATACATCATTAAGAAAGTTGTTTGTTCCAAATCCATAAAACTACTTGTTTTCTCGATTGAGTTCCGCAACAATGCCCATCACATCCACTTCTTTTTTTCCTGTTTTTTCTCCTCTTCTTCAACTTATTTCTTCTCATTTTCCTTCTCTTCTTCTTCTTCTTCTTCTTCTTCTGTGATTTCTTCTCTTCTTTAATATTTTCAACCTTCTGTTCGACCACTGATTCTTCTTCAACTACCTTCTCATTTTTGTCTTCTTCTTGTTCTGATTTATTTTCACCATCTTCTTTTATTTTCTCCTTATTTTCTTCTTCTTCTTCATCTATCATCTCCTCCTCTTCTTCTTTTTTTTTTTTTTTTTTTTTTTTCTTCTTCTTCTTCTTCTTCTTCTGCTGCTGCTGCTGCTGCTGCAGCATTCTCCTTTTTCTTTTCTTCTTCTTTCTTCTCTTCTTCACCTTTTTCATCTGTTGCAGCCATGTCCGTTACTGCGACTGTAAGTTCTTTGAGGTTTACTTGATGCCGACTAAGAGGGGGGCTGTCGAGGTGCACTATATTATTTTGAAAGGATTACTAAACATATGCAACAAAATTAAATTGGAACAACAAAAAATAAATTAATTTACCTTCTTCTTGTTGCTTCTTATTATTCTTCTCGATTCTCCACAGCCTCTCATCTCTAATAAAAGAAGCAATATCCAGTAGACTTTTCTTGAGAAAGGCAATGCGCTCGCGCAATTCATCTTTATTAGAAGCGTTTGGTGAAATTTTGTGTCCACTTGAACCAGCTTGATCACAAGCGCGTAGTGAACTTGGAACATAATGGTGGCCACCCAAATCTTCGTCTTCATTCGCGACCTTCGCTGATGAAGTCAGGACAATCACGCCTTTTAGCTGTGCCTTCAACGCATCAATGGACGTATCCTTAACTTCGTCCGTGTATGGCTTAAAAGTTTTCATGTATCTCTGCTCTATCTCACGGACAGTAGGGGTAAGGTACAGGTGCATAATCTACAAAAAAATAAAAACAAATTACATGATATTCACTAATATAATAATATTAGTATCATATCATAATAAGTATAATTTTATCTTTGTGCTATTTTCTTTTTACTTAAACGGGTCACCTTCTATTAAGTTGTCGCGCTTCGACGTGTGCCATCGAAGAAGACAAGGAATGGGCAGGGGAAAATCCAATGATTTATCGGCGTACCTTTCCAGATGAGGAAAGGCCTCATAAATCCAAACCTGCAATCAATAGAATCACAAGTAAGTCTATAATGTCTATGTATTACTCAATAAATATGTAGGAGTCTATAATAAATCAATTGGCTGGTTGATTATAAGTACCTTAAACGCCAAAGAAAAGTCAAATAACCCGTATGATGCATTATTCCTCTTGAAAAAAGCTTCTTTATGCTTGATCAGATTAGTTTTATTTTTCAGATAGCTCAAGGTCAGCTCAAAGGACTCTTTTTCCCATAGATACCCCCTGAAGAATTCTAAATCAGCCGCCATCTTTATATGGTCTGAATCCACCTTCTTTGTTGGGTCCTTTGCCAGTAGCATCGCGTGCACAAATTAAACCAAAGCACACTTCAACTTTTGTTGATTATTCAGCCTATTACCTTTCATCAGGCTAATCAACTTTGCAGCAGTAATGCTCTTTTTCTTTGTCACCTTAAGATGAAAGCTTTCTCCATTTTGGAGGACTTTGTTCATTTTTAATTCATGGGGATATGCTGAACAATTCAGCCTCATAATCAAAGAAAATTCCTTTAAGCCAAAACAAGCTGGCTTACCGTTCACACAAAACCAAATTTCATACAGTTTTTTTTTTAATTTTTTATACATCGCAGCAACATATAATGAACCATCTGTCCATTAAACCTAAAATATTCTGAAATATTCCTCAAGTGTTCAAAACATGTCTTCTTGAAATTACAATACAACTTTTGTTCAACAAGAACCCGTCTAAACTCTCGATACATGACCATTCTTGCTCTCACAGAAATCTTTGCAAGAAAATAGCCAAGATCATCTATCCAGGTTGTTAGGCCGTATAACTCAACGGAGATATCTCTCGCACAAATTGGAAAGGATAGAGGATCCTCCTCCCCGTCTCCGCTATCTCTCCTATCCTCACCATCCCCGCTATAACTTTCACTTTTTTCTTTGCTTCTCACCTCGCTTTTACCTTCGCTATCCTCAGCATCCTCATTCTCATGTGCACTACTTTTTTCATTTTCGAAAATATCAGCAAGGATTCTTGATTTGGTTTCCGACTTTGATTCATCGACAACGGATTTTTTTCTCTCAAAAATTTTCAAAACTTCTTCGGATTTTCTCTTCCTGCTGGTAGAAGCAGTGGGAGCAGGCCTTTTAATCGCTCTATGAACTCCTCACCATTTATGATATACAACAAAAAATAAATCTGTAGTGATCGATTTATCGACCACTGGTCTATTAAAAAACGAACAAATGTAGCAAAAACTAATCTACAGTGGTCAATTAAGAAAAATGGTAAAGACGGCTTACATCAAACATGCAATTCAAGTTCCAATATTGGCAGTGCAATTCACAACAACAAGAACACTATTAAAATGAGTCCAATTCAGTACAAGAAATTCAAAATCAAACGCAATATAACTACAAAAATTGAAAAAATTTCTAATCATTATCCAAAGTAAAACCTGATTAAATATGCGAAATCAACAATGTTAACTAAAAACACTCAAACTTCAACTGATTCAACGAAGAACAGTGCAATTTTTGTCAAAATCGAAGAACCCCAACACAAAGCTTCATTGAAAAAAATTAGTAAAATGGATCTAGAACTGATTGAAGAAGGAAATTACACTTACCTGAGCAAGCCTGAGGAAGCAAGAATCAATCGAATTATTTTGTTCAAAAAAATAGGAACCAAAATGGAAGAAGGAAGGTTTTGAGGAGAGAGAAATATGTAGTTGAAAATATTAAATGATTTTAATGTAAATATTTTGAAAATGGAAAAATATAAAAGGGACCATGTGGTAGTTTTTAAAAAAAGTTATATTTTTTCCTCAACTATTAAAAATGTTAAAGGAACCCATGACCCCACAACCCTGACCCACTTTTTACCCTTTTCAAGACCTAAACCTAAAAAATAAAACAATTTTTTTTTTGGTGTTTATGAATCAAAATAAGTTTTGAAAGTGGGTAGGAATAAAAAAATTCTCAACTCTCTAGGAAGGTAGTTGAAAAAGAGTACTTGAAAGAATATTTGATATAAGTTGAATAAGGCACGAACATAACTCTATATCTCTTTTATACTCTTAACATTATAGCTCTATGGCCATAAGGTGACAGAAGAAATTCATGACCCGATTACATTTATTATTTAATATTCTTGTGACATTATAGCTCTATAGACATTAGGTGACAGAAGAAATTCACGACCTGGTTACATTTATTATTTTATACTGTTGTAACATTATAGCTCTATAGCCATTAGGTGACAAAAAAAATTCATGACCTGATTACATTTATTATTTTATACTCTTGTAACATTAGTAAGGCTCGTTTTGAGTCTTCAACGAGGAATCATAAAGGTTGTAAATGTACTGACATAATATCTGAATATACCTTAGTACTATATTTATTTGTTTATAATATTGTTACAACAACTTATGCCTACTTTTTTTGGCAATTAACATCTTATTTTACTAACCAGTGCACCTGTACAAAGCCCGAGTTAATAAAACCTAATTGCTCTCTTAGTTATCTACTATAACCACAATCATGTATCACGCGAGACTACAGAGAACTAATGTAATCAAAGAGCTTGACATTGTTTCGAACTCTATGACCAAGTTGGATTTCATCTCATGGATCAGTTTTCAGCATTTTTTAGTATTTTGTATTAAAGATTCTAGAGTTCCTCTCACCCCACAAATCATGAACCACGACTGCAAGTGCTGCCTGGAGTAATATACTTCGAGGGGCGTTGGATTTACTAGCATGTTGAATTCATTTGTACTCCTTCCCCGATGTTTATATGTTCCTCTATCATTTGAATCAAAATAGTTTGGCTTGCCAAACTTCAGTAGAGTAGCTACTTTGCAGATTCTGTGGCAGACATCCACACAGAACATAATCCCTATTTATAGTCATGCCCCATTTGAGTAAAAACATATTTAGTTCTCAACTTTCATGCAGTGCTAGCCTTAAAGTGAACACTTATTTTGGACAAGCAACTGAATGACAAACTAGCTCCTTCTCTGACACATTCATAATATTACCTCTAATTTATTTATAAGTCACACTAAGATGAAGTTTGTCATTCTTGATAATGCCTCCTTGCTGAGAGAAAAGTGCCTAATGTTTTTTCAAATTCAAAATTTTCCTCACCATCCATGATGTTGGTGAAAATAATTTTCCGATTACTTTTCGATCACCATCAACAAACAAGAGCTAAGAAGAAAAAGGATGAAAGGAAATGAAGAAGATTTAGCAAAAGACTAAATTGCCGTGGATATTTGGAGCTTTGCAAGAGAATACCTGGCATAATTTTCTCAACTCACGTCATTATCATAAAATCTTCTTAAGAATTCCTAGTATATATTCTTTCCTTGTATATATACTTTTTCCTTGCACAAAAAGATTACACAGAATAAATTTGCACAGATAACAACCAATAACATTAGGCCAAGTGTACACTTTTATTAGAGCCGGCTAGAATTTTTTACCTATTTATACTACCCTGTACTGATTTATGCATACACAGTGAAATATGAAAGAAAATTTTCCTTCTCATTTAATGTTTTTCTTCATGGTATTTGCTCAAGGGCTTTGAATCCTTATTCTTTCTCCTTTTTTTTTTTTTTATAAATTTCCATACTGTGATTCACTTTTTTTCAATCATGAGTGATAGTTCAACCGTAATAGATCAAACAACTACAATAGCTGCTGCTACTAATTTTACTTCATCTTTCCATCCTTATTTCATCTCTCCATCTGATTCACTGGGTACTTTACTGATGAATACTTCTTTTGATGAAAAAAGTTTTGTAGGATGGAAAAGAAGCATGATGATTGCCTTCACTGCCAAAAATAAGATATGTTTCATTGATGGATCAACCACTTCACCAACTGAAAACACAGATTTGTACAAGGCTTAGAGCAGGGCCAACAGCATGGTGATCTCCTGGCTTTTAAACTCTCTTTGTCGAGAGATCTCAGACAGTGGCATCTACTTATCCACAGCTAAGAAGTTGTGAAATGATTAGGAAGAAAGCTTTGGCCCACAGCTAAGGAGTTGTGAAACGAATTGGAAGAAAGGCTTGGCCAAAGCAGCGGGGCTAAGATTTTTCAACTTCAAAAGGAACTGAGTGACCTTTATCAAGGTGCTCATGACATTGCAACTAGATACACAAAGATCAAACGATTATGAGATGAGCTTTGGATGCCTTCATCATGTGTAGTTATGACTGTACTTGCAGAGCAAAATACAAGAATATCAACGCAAAGCAGGATCTGAGGCTAGTACAATTCCTCATGGGTTTGAATGAGTCTTATTGTAGTTCAAGTGGTAACATCTTAATGATTTCTCCTTTGTTATCTATTGCTAATGCCTATGCACTACTCATGCAAAAAGAAAAACAAAGGGAAGTGCTCATAGCCACCAAATATCCTAGAGATGGATCTTCTTTTGTAGCTACTGCACAGAACAATTTTAACAGGAGACCCCCTCCTCCAGTCAACAAAAGAATGAAGTTTCACAGTGATAATAAAAATTCTAACCTTGTTTGCAAATATTGCAGGAAATCAGGACACATCATTGATCAATGTTATAAGATCCATGTTTTTTCAGCCGATTTAAATTTACCAGGACAAAAAATAATACACACATAGCACAAGGCAATGGGGTTTCTTCAGAAGAAGGTGTAGGGAATAAGTTTTACTACAATATTGACCATACGGAGACAGGAAAATTATTCACTCAAGAACAACTGAATCAAACTAAGTATATGCTTAACCAAGGAAAAATTGGTGATCAAAACACTGAAATTGAGGCCATATCTAATGCTAATTGTGTTGGTATAAGTCTTGTACCTTTTTCTTTTTATTTTGAAATTTCTCACAAAGAAATCTGTCCTAATTCATGGATCATAGATTAAAGGGCAAGTCAACACATGACTTTTCACAAAGATTTCTTTATTTCACTTAAGTTATTGCTTAGAGCAACCTTTATCAAACTTCCTAACTCTCATAGGGTCAGAGTAACACATGCCAGTTTTGTGAGACTATTTCCAAATTTCATCATCACTAATGTTCTCTTTGTTCTACGTTTCCATTTTAATTTGTTATTTGTTCAAAAGTTATGTGAACAATTTCATCATTTGTTGATCTTCTATTCTTCTCACTATTTTATACAGGGGTCTTCAATAAAGAGCCCAATGATTCTTGGTAAATTCAGAAATGGTCTTTATGTGTTGTAGAGTAAACAACATTGTGTTTCCAAATCTGGTAAACCTAGTAGTAATTTTTTCAATTCAGTCTTTCAATCAAAGAGCAACAATTTTACTGCTTTGTCAAGTCTTTATATCTCTGATGTAAACTAAAAGTTATGGCATATTAGACTAGGACATATGCCTTTATCCAATATGAGAAATATAAATGAAATTCCTATTTCTGTTTATTCTAAGTTTGATGTGCCTTGTGAAATTTGTCCCCTTTCTAGACTATCAAAGATCCTTTTTTCTATGGGTAACATTACTTCTAAACAAATTTTTTATCTTATTCATATTGATACTTGGGGTCCTTTTCACATTCTCACATATGATGGTTATAAGTATTTTCTTATAATATTGAATAATTTAGTAGAAATACTTGGATATATCTTTTATCCACTAAAAGCAATGTTTTTTCAGTTTTAAAAAGTTTCTTGGAAATGGTGGAAAGACAATTTAATAGAAGGGTGAAAATAATAAGACCAGACTATGCCTGGGAACTTGGATCTAGTGTAGAAACTTTTTCTTTTCTTTCTTATCAAGGTATCATTCACCAAACATCTTGTGTAGACACACCACAACAAAATGATGTGGTAGAAAGAAAGCATAAATATCTACTTGAGATATCTAGAGATTTACTATTTTAGTCGCATCTACCCTAAAAATTTTGGGGTGACTATGTTATGACACAACAACATACCTTAGACACACCACAACAAAATGATGTGGTAGAAAGAAAGCATAAATATCTACTTGAGATATCTAGAGCTTTACTATTTTAGTCACATCTACCCTAAAAATTTTGGGGTGACTATGTTATGACACAATAACATACCTTATCAATAGATGTCCTTCTAAGGTTCTAAAGTTCAAAACACCCTGTCAGATTTTATTCGGAACTACTCCTTCTTATACTCATCTAAGGAGTTTTGGATGCTTATGTATTGCATCTACTTTAACTCTAGGAAGACATAAACTAGAGCCTAGAGCAGATCCTGTAGATACGTAATTTTGTCCCTCCCAAAAGTGTATTTTTATTCATTTTTACCCCATCTTATCACGTACCCTCAATAATGTGATAATTTCCCCATCAGAAGACAAAATAACAAACCCCTAATAAACCCAATCCCTAATATTCTTTTGATTACAAAATTAACCACTCCCCTCAATAAAATTTTGACACCTCATATATATTTTTCACACATAATCACTACTATATACTCACCATTTTTCCACTCACGAAGGGGGATTCACTCAGAATAATATATACACAGCAAAACACACACTATTAGGGAGACTTTACACACATAATAAATATTCACATACTCACATACGCATACTACCCACTATTACCTAAAAAAGCTCACATATAGATCACACGTACATACATAGATTGACGCACATACGACAAAGAGGCCTTTCTCACACTCCATCACACACCATAATTCTCATTGAAACACATACCTCACTGGGAAGAAAGGGAGAAACATCACACACAGAGTCACATATACTCGATCAAAATAGAGGGAGATCGAGAGAAAATTGAGAGTGACAAAATCAATGAGGAACAATGAGCAATCAGAGACACACTCTTTTTTTGGCAAATTCTCGCTGGGAAATGTCATCATCGATTTTCTTATTCTTGGTCTTGTCTCTGCCGAGCTCGTCGGAGCTCCGGCTAAGGCAGAATCATAAACACAAACCATATTTAGATATTCCTATTTTTTGGGTCATAAATTCATCGGGAAACAACCACAACTCATCAGAAAACAAAAACAACGTGATGTCATGTTTGAAATTAGGTCCAAATTGCTCACTACTTTGCAATTTCTGATTTGGTTATGGGCGAAAAACAGTAAAGAATGTACTGAAGCTTGATTGGTTCATTTATTGAGGTTCGAATTGAGGTTTTCTGGGCGCTGTTCTATCCTTAGTATATAAGGTCCATTGTTCATCTTATTCTCGATTAATTTTTAATTGTGTGATACTTTGTGTGGTAAATTCATGGTTTGTAGCTCTTATTTTTATTGATTTTGATATGTTTGGACCATTGTACTAATTGTTTGAATTGAATAATTGAATAGTTTAAACTCAATTGAAAATAAGTGAGACAGAGATTGAAAGTTGATAAAGTGAATATTGTTGTTTTTGATTCATTGATGTAGTTTATTGTGATAGTGCCATGATAGGCCGAGCTGGGTAGGCAAACACTAGGCTCAGATAGGCAAATTTAGAACTTGTGGACTGTGGAATGTTTGGAGTATTTGTTGAATGGTTTTGCTTATTGCATTTGTATCAATTTACTCATTTGGATGGGGAATGCCCGAGACATATTGTACTTATTCATAGGGGAATGCCCCGAAGTATCATGTACGCAAAAGAGGCCTATGATCAAGGTCCGAGACATCGGGTAAGGCATATCTAGGGCAATTAGAATAATTTAGTTTTTTATTTTAGTTTTTTTTTATTTTTGGTTTGTATTAAATTGTATCGGATGCTAATTTTAGTTTTGATTGTTTGTTTCGTGTTTATATGTTTGTTAGTTTATACATTCATAGTGTCATACTAGTTGATATACTCCACAAAGCGATTGTGGTCTAACCACGGGATCAAGGGGTGCCTAACTCCTTCCCCTCAGTCAACAGAATTTCTTAGCCAAAATTTCTATTCGCAAACCAGTTTAAAAGAGTCAAAATCATTTTGAAAAAGAATTTTCAAAGGCGACTTGGCACACCCGATTTATGCCAAGTGGTGACTCTGAGTTAATTGTAAAAATACTTTTTTGAAAAAAACTTTATCTTTTGCCACTTAATAATGAAAACCTTTTCAAACTTTAAAATTATAATCCTTTTTTGGTAAAAAGGGGGTATGACAGCTTTGGCGACTCTGCTGGAGATTTTTCAGAATTCGAGCTTATTTTTTTAGTTGTATTAGCTTAGTGTGACAGTATAGGTGTATAGCCGCCTTTTTTGTTATTGTTTTATCATTATTGAGTGTCTACGTGCTCTTTGTTTACAGTTTTTCTCTTTTGTGTTACCGCTTATATCTGTTATCATTTGCATAACCCGAGTCATTTCTTTTGAAATAATTCCGTAGTACACGTGAGTACATGACCTCTCGTTGAGTCACCCTTATTTTAAGAGGGGGAGCCGTTGGGTGTATGGAGTAGGTGGAAAGATGTCGCAGTTACTATCGACCATTCGCTCCACCGAACAACCTTATTAGTGGACCCCAACCAAGTTCAGCCTTCAGGTCATGCTTATCTGCATCATATTAAGACTTAGCAAGATCCACTTAGTCCTTTGTAGGAGACTCACCTCTAAACCTTCTCTACATGCTAAATGTTGCATCTTTGAGGGTAACAGGGTCATTTAATAGACTCATTCGGGAAAAGCATGTATCAGAGTTAAAGGAGCAAGTGTTTAGGCAAGGAAAAAGAAAAGTCAAAAAAGAGTTCCGTAGTTTTTTAGAGTTCTTTATGACTTTTGTTCTTTGCAATAAAAAAATTCAAAAAGATTTTTACCTATTGTATTCGTTTCTCAAAAACAAAAACATCAAAAATATTTTTCTTTTGTTCCATTAGCATGCATTCATAATTCGAAAACTTAAAAAAGAATTTTTTTAGTAGGATCTTTTCATAAAAGAAAATTTAAAAAATGATAGAGGTTTTGTACATTTAATATCACGAAAATACCAAAAGATTTTTCTTTCATAGTTGTTGGTGTTATTTTTATGTGAAGTGTCAAAATTGAAAACTCAAAAAATATTTTATTGATTTTTTATCGTCTGTTTGTGGTCGTGTCTTTAAAGTCAGGGTTCAATCATTTGTTTAATATTTAATTATCCAATCTGAACGAACTGCGCACACTTGATTCTCCTCTCTCGAGAGTGAGATGCGTAGGCAGCCCTTCTAGTATTCAGTATTTTACTTAAAAAATTTAAAAAGATTTTCTTCATTCTTCATTTAGAGTAGGTGTCATATAAATCTTTAAAAGAAACTTCAAAAAAAGATTTTTCTTTAATAGGTACAAGTTTCATTTTCGTATGAAATTCAAAATCGAAAAACCTAAAAAGATTTTCCTTTAGTAATCATAGGTTTCATTTTTTGTAGAATGTTAACAACAACAATAAACCCAGTGTATTCCCACATAGTGGGGTCTGGAGGGGGGGGGAGTAAGATTACGCAGTCCATACCACTACTTCCGAAGAAGTAGCAAGGTTGTTTCCGATAGACCCCCGGCTCAAGATAAGATATAGTAATCAAATTCATACAAAAAGCATGGAACAAGGTGGCAAGACATAAATACAACACCTACAGGAAATAGTAAATAAAGAATAGCAAGCGATCATAATACAACATGCAACAAGCTATCATAACAAGAATAATATGCCCACCAAGTAATGCCCTACCCTACCTACCCAAATTGGCACTAGATGTCAATCCTAATACGCATCCTCCAGATCTTCCTATCTAGGGCCATGTCCTCCGTAAGCTATAACTGATCCATGTCCCGCCTAATCACCTAACTCCAGTAATTTTTTTGCCTACTCCTGCCTCGCTTGAAACCATCTAAAGTAAGCCGCTTACACCTATGAACCGGTGTATCTGTGCCCCTCCTCATCACATGTATGAACCACCTTAAATGGACTTTCCGCAACTTGTCCTCTACCGAAGCCACTCCAACCTTCTCTCGGATAGACTCACTCCGAACTCTATCACCCCTAATAAGCCCACACATCCAGCACAATATCTGTATTTCCGCCACCTTCAATTTCTGAATGTGAGAGTTCTTGACTGGCCAGAACTCTGCTCCATATAACATAGCCGGATGGACTGCCACCATATAAAATTTTCCTTTAAGCTTAGGAGGCACCTTCTTATCACACAACACCCCTGAGGTGAGCTTCCACTTCATCCATGTCGCCCCAATACAGTGGGAGACGTCCTCATCAATCTCACTATTCCCTTGAATCATGGACCCGAGATACTTGAAACTATCTCTCATGCACACCACCCAAGAATCCAACCTCACTACCACCTCGTCCTCCTCCCTCGATCCATTAAACTTACATTCTAAATATTTGGTCTTGGTCCTACTCAACCTGAACCCTTTAGAATCAAGAGTCTGTCTCCACACCTCTAGCTTATCATTTACACCCCTCGAGTCTCATCAATCAACACCACATCATTTACAAAAAGCATACACCATGGCACCTCTCCTTGGATACGCCGTGTCAACATATCCATCACCAAAGCAAACAAAAATGAACTAAGAGTAGATCCCCAATGCAACCCTGTCAAGACAGGAAAATGTTCTGAATCGCCCTCCATCGTCCTCACCTGGGTCTTAGCTCCATCATACATATCCTTGATTGCTCTGATATACGCGACCCGCTTACCTCCAAGCATCTCCAAAGAACTTCCCTAGGAACTTTATCGTATGCCTTCTCCAAGTCGATAAACACCATGTGCAGGTCTTTTTTCCTTTCCCTGTACTATTCCACCAGGCTCCGTACCAGGTGAATTGCCTCTGTCATAGAGCGCCTGGGCATAAATCCAAACTGGTTCTTTGAAATAGACACTATCCTCCTCAACCTCAACTTGACCACTCTCTCCCAAATCTTCATAGTATGACTAAAAATCCACGGGAATCTTATCAGGCCCCAACGCCCTACACCTCCGCATCCGGCGAATGGCGTCTTTGACCTTCTCCACCTTAAAACTTTTACAATAACTAAAATCACGACACTCCTCGGATTTCTCCAGCTCTCCTAACACAATAAATCTATCCCCTTCATCATTAAAGATGAAAAATTCCAAAAGATTTTTGTCAATTCTTTTGACAATTTGTTATTTTTTCTTCTTCTTAAAGTTTCAAGAAAAATAAAAAAAAGAAAGAGAGTTCGATTGGACATGTTATTCCAAAAATTCACGAACAACGCACACCTAATTCTCCTCTCTTGAGGGTGAGATATGTGGGCGACCTTCTAGGGTTTGGTGATCTTTTCAAAAGAAAGATAAAAAGAAAAAAGTCTTTGAAATAGTGTTGCATTCTAACACATTTGTTATCTTTCTTGTTGAGTTAGTTTAAGGTGGTTGGTTTGTGGCATTTTGGTTGGTCCTCCATATTGCACCAAGTTGAAGAGAAAGTTATGGCCAACAAGTATACCGAGGTTCTTGTCTATAATCAGATAGGGAGTTCAGGGAATGAGAATTTACGAGCAAATGAAGAAATTCAAAAATTAAGGCAACAAATGATTGAAATGCATCAAGCTTGGGCTAATGGATTGCTACCTCCTCCATTTCCCATTGATAATCTGGAATATCTTTCTGGCTTACCTCCAATGTCACATGCGCGGTTTCCTATTTTTGTTGACACGCTACAACATGCATCAGGATCTACTTCGGGGAAACACTATCCGAACATTTTCAATATTTATTTCCTTACTCCTCAATACAAAACTACCACATACTCGGCCCCACCTACGATTCATGCTTTTGCGGTGCCACCCCCTCTTGAATCTCCTACGTTTAATGTCTATCTGAGGGTTGTGATTCCTTACTTTGCAAGTAATACTATATTAAATATTTTTGGTGATCAGCATCATGCTATTGAGCCCATATTTAAGTCAAATGGTACTTATGGATATGCTTACCTACCTGAATTTTCTCTTAACACCGAGAAACCTGTTATGAAAGAAGGACAAGAGGAAATGACCAGAAAATTGAAAAGTTTAGAACTATCTATGAAGAACTTCCAAGAACTCGAAGGTTACAAAATGTCTTGTATAAAGATCAATGCATGTTTCCAGGAATTAATCTTCTTTTGGCTTTAAAATGCCAAATTTGAGAAATATGATGAGAATGGTGACCCAGTGGCACATTTGAGGTGTTATTGTAACTAATTAAGGGGCGTTGGAGGGAAGGAAGAATTAGACATAGCTTGTTTTGGTAAGAATGTAATACCCCAAATTTTCTTCCTAGCTAATTTTGTCCCAAGAATGCCTAGTATTAGTTTCTAAAGTGAATGATGATTATTCCATGAGGAATTTTCAAGATTTTTGCTTTATTTCATGTGAGAAATTCAATAAGCTTTCCATCGATATAAAATTTGCTCAAATTTGACACCTGAGCGAAGAGTTAGAGCCTTTTTAATGAGACAGTGTATCACCTGAGCCTCCAGAGCATCGCAGAGATAGCTCAAATGGCAATTGTCAATTTCCAGTGTTGCTCTGCGATAGTAGTGCATCACGCCAAACTTTTAGGTCGCAGATAAGGTGGCAACGTGATAGGTCCGTATCACGCCACCATGCAAATTCCTATTTGTCACTTTCCAGTGACTTGGTGCGATAGTGGCGCGTCGTGCCAAGGATGAAAATTAGGAAATTTCTCTCAGAATATAAAGACGTTTCCTAGGGTTAAAAGGGTCAATTTACCCACCCTATATAAGCCTTATAACATGAGATTTGGTTATATTTCAGCAACTTATACTTAATTACTTTCAAAAAAACTCTCAACAACAAGCCCTAGGTTTTCATAGAAGGTTTAATTCCAAAGGAATTCATCATCAAATTTCAAGAATCTCTCCGTTAATCTTCACAAAATCACAAACTAAGGTATGTGTAGTGTTCATCCATGGATACCTTTCATTCGTGGAGTCCAAGAAACATGTTTTAAATAACCTATTATGATTTGCTTGTTGTGATTTGATCATGTTCATGTTGATAGTTATTATTTATGTTTCAAGATGGTGTATTGATGACTTTCTATGAAGTATGTGAGTTTGTTGATTGAAAACCTATGAGTTTGGGTAGTTTTAGATTCAGTTTTCAGTTGACGGAGTTAGTTGGGGATATGTCCCATCAACTCCTTAGTCAGACAGTTAGAGGCTTTCAGACGACTACAGTATTTTTTATGTTTTTTAGGCTTCAGTATTTCAGTTTTGTTTTGGTATCGAGATACCACTCTATGTTAGACATTATTGTTATTATTCAGTTATGTTCAGTATTGAACCTTATGGCCTCTCAGTGCATGTTTCCATATTTTTATGTCATATTATGTATTGTATAGGTACAGATATCAGTCATGGGTTAGCTTGTGGTCCTTCGAAGTTATGAGCACTGTGTAGCATTTTGGTTTAGATAATCGGGGTGTTAAAAACTTGGTATCAGAGCCTAAGGTTCAATAGAGTCCTAGGAAGTCTGAAAGCCGCATCTAGTAGAGTCTTGTACATGGGTGTGTTGCGTGCCACATTTATGTGCAAGAGGCTATGAGATGTTTTAAGAAACAGTTTGCCTTCTTTTAGTATTCATGTCGTGCCTGTGAGTATAATCATAAGTAAATTTCTCAGTCTAATCCGTTTCTTCTCTTGATTTTAGAACATGCCTCCAAGGAGAAGAAACCAGTCAGCTACTCAGCCCGAAGATCCTTTGGGCGATCATGTTTCTCATGCGGAGTTCAGGACCGCATTTACCACTCTTGCTTAATCAGACGATGCCTATAATATATGGCCAACAGTTTTTCCAGCCAACCCAATGGCCAACTCAGTCGCATATAGGATTTGAGACTTCTCTTGAATGAATCCTCCAATGTTCCTCGGGTTTAGGGTAGATGAAGACCCTCAGGACTTTATAGATCAGGTCTAGAAGGTGACAGATATTATGGGAGTGACTATTGTTGAGAGTGGTGAGTTAGCCATATACCAATTGCAAGATGTGGCTCATACTTGGTACAAGTAGTGGAAGTCCGAAAGGGTAGATGGTGCAGGTACTATAGAGTGGGAGGAATTTGTCACGGCTTTCTTAGATAGATTCTTTCCCCAGGAACTAAGAGAGGCGAAGGTTATGGAGTTGATCAACTTCAGGTAGGGAAATATGACGGTGAAAGAGTACTCTCTCAGGTTTATTCAATTAGCCAGATATGCCCTTATATGGTTGCAGACAACAGAGCTAAGATGAGTAAGTTTGCTTTAGGGGTAAATGATAGCATGGTTAACGAGTGCAGATCCGCCATGCTAAATAGTGACATGACTTTAGCTTGACTCATGACTCACGCTCAGTAGATAGAGGAGCAAAAAATTAAGCAGAGGGAAAAGCAGAATAAGAAAGCTAGGACAAGTAGCTTCAATTTTAGACAGCGTAAATCAAAAGGAGGAAACCGTTCCCATTTTTATCCTAAGTCATCAGTTCCAGATCCTTCTACATTCAGTGCTCCAGTTCCTAAGTTCAGAGAGGGCGACAAAGATAGAGTGCCAGGCTCTAATTCTCAGGGCAGTGTCAACAATACCCGAACTAATCCCCTATGTCAGACTTGTGGTAAGAACCACAAGGGTGCTTGCAGAGCTAGTAGCAATGTCTATTTTGGTTGTGGCAAGCCAGGTCACAGAGTCAGAGATTGTCCCTAGTTGGGTTATCAGGGTCAGAAAAACCATTCCGCAACTCAGTCTAGTCACCCAAACCAGCCGGGTTCCACTTCCAGTGCTACTAGTGGGAAACACCCAAATCATCTCTATGCTTTTTAGACCTGATAGGATCAGGAAAATTCTCCTAATGTTGTTACTGGTACGTTACATATCTTTCATGTTCACGTTTATGCTTTGCTAGATCCAAGTGCATCCTTATCTTTTGTTATTCCTTATATAGCAGGCGATTTCGGAGTCAGTCCTAAAATTCTAGTAGAGCCCTTTTCAGTATCGACCCTAATGGATAAAATCATCATAGCTCGACGGGTATACAAGAATTGCCCAGTTATGATATTTCAGAAAGTCAAGTTAGCAGATTTAGTCGAGTTAGAGATGACTGATTTTGATGTCATTCTCAGCATGGATTGGCTTCATTCCTACTATGCCACAGTTGATTACAGAAACAAAATAGTTTATTTTCGGTTTCTAAATAAACCCATCCTAGAGTGGAAGGGTAATACTTCAGCGTTTAGAGGTCAGCTTGTTTCCTACCTTTGGGCAAGGAAAATAATATCTAAGGGGTGTGTTTATCATCTCGTGCATCTTAAGGACTCTAGTTCTGAATCTCCCAATCTTAAATCAGTACCACTGGTTAATGAGTATTCAAATGTCTTTACTGAAGATCTTCCAGGCATTCCTCCCAAAAGGCAAATAGACTTCAGCATAGACCTTCTTCTAGGTACTCAGCCTATCTCTATTCCGCCATACAGAATGGCACCAACAGAACTCTAAGAACTGAAAGAACAGTTAAAGGATCTCTTATATAAGGGGTTCATCAAACCCAGTGTTTCCTCGTGGGGTGCACCAATCTTATTCGTGTGCAAGAAAGACGGTTCCCTCATAATTTGCATAGATTACCGTCAACTCAATAAAGTAACGGTCAAGAACAAGTATCCTCTTCCTAGAATCGATGACTTGTTTGAACAACTTCAGGGTGCCAGTTATTTCTCTAAGATAGACCTCAGATCAGGCTACCATCAGCTCAGAGTTAGAGAATGTGACATTTCAAAGACAGCTTTCTGTACTTGGTGTGGTCACTTCAAATTTCTAGTCATATCCTTTGGTCTTACCAATGCCCCAAAAGCTTTCATAGACTTGATGAACCGTGTGTTCAAGCAGTACTTGGACATGTTTTTCATAGTCTTTATAGATGATATTCTAGTCTATTCCCACATAGAGCACGATCATGTAGACCATCTAAGAATAGTACTTCGGAGTCTCAGAGATCATCAGCTATTCACCAAATTCAGTAAGTGCGAATTTTGGCTAAGGTCGGTAGCGTTCCTTGGTCATATTGTTTCTAGTGATGGCATTACCGTAGATCCTCAGAAGACCAAAGTGGTAAGAAACTGGCCTTGCCATGTCTCTCCATCAGATATCAAGAATTTCTTAGGCTTGGGTAGCTATTATAGACGGTTTGATAAGGGATTTTCTTCTATTGCATCCCCTATGTCCAGATTGACTCAGAAGAAGGTCAAGTTTCAGTGGTTAGATTCTTGCGGGAAGATTTTTCAGGAGTTGAAGACTCGATTCACCTCAGCTCCAGTTCTAGCTCTTCCAGATGATTCAGTTGGGTCATAGTTGACCGAATAACCAAGTCAACTCATTTCCTTCCAGTTCTTACCTCTTATTCATCCGAATATTATGCCAAACTATATATCAATGAGTTGGTCATATTACACGGTGTTCCATTATCAATCATCTCAGATAAAGGTACTCAGTTCACCTCTTACTTCTAGAAAGCATTCCAAAAGAGTCTTGGTACCTAAGTTTATCTCAGTACAACCTTTCATTCTCAAATAGATGGTCAAGTAGAAAGGACCATTCAGACTTTAGAAGATATGCTAAGTGGGTGTACAATTAATTTCAAGGGTAGTTGGGATGACCATTTTCGTTTGATTGAGTTTGCATACAACAATAGCTATCATTCCAGTATTCAGATGGCTCCATTCGAAGCTCTCTATGGTAGGCGATGTAGATCTCCAATAATTTGGTTCAAAGTTAGTGAGGCCTCAGTCATAGGGCCTGACTTAGTGTTCGATGCCTTAGAGAAAGTCCAGTTGATCAAAGAAAGACTCCGGGCTGCTCAGAGCGCACAAAAGTCTTATGCAGATGCGCATAGAAAAGATCTCGAGTTTGAGATTGGTGATCATGTCTACCTCAAGATCTTTCCCATGAAGGGAGTGAAGAGGTTCATCAAGAAGGTGATACAAGAAAAACAAGAGGAACATGAAACAACCACAAAATAGTCCAATACACCCTCCAAAATAGTCCACAAATCACAACAAATAGTGGGCCAAATGGAGACCTGACTCGGATTCGATAAATACAACAAGAATACAAGAAACAAAGGTATATTTGACACCCCAAACAGCCACAAAACATGAAGAACAGGATGACAACAAGAACACAAATTTTTGGATTCAACAAGACACAAAAATAGTCCACTACAAATAATAACAAGATCACAAGCATAAAAGGATAGATAGTGAGATATAGATTTGTTACAAGACTTAGGAACAAAGTGTGATTCAAACACTAAACCACTAATTAATGTAACAACAACACCACACTCTTACGGTGACCACCAAGGGAATCACTCACCTCAAGATCCACCATTTCCAAGCAAAGAACAATATTGACTTTTCTAAGCTCTATACTAAGGATGACTTTTTCAAGCCCTAACTAAGAACTATACTAAGGTGTTGCACTCTCTAAAGAGATAATAAGTCTTTCAAATATTCATCATTCATTAACTAAAGACAAATAACCTAAAATAGACTATATATAGTATATTACAAAAAAAAGATAAAATGACTCCAATGCCCTTAATGAGGTGGGTGGCAATGGAGTGTCATTTAGACAAGGCTAAAAGACCAAAATGACCTTGAGGCTAAGTGACCAAAATGACCTTAGTAAAAGGGGCCAAAATCATGAACCATCAAATGTGGTCCAAACTCGTGAGTCCTCTAGTCTTCAAGGCTACAAGCAATCTTCTACACACGGGTTTGTTTGATGGTATGCTCAAAATAACCCCTACAAGTATGATCCCGTGCCCTCCATGGGACCAAAGCTTGATTCTTCACGTAGTGACTTTGAATGATGCCATCGAAAGCTAAGGCAGCCATTTCACTTGTATCATCCCCCCTATTCTTAAAAAAGATTCGACCTTGAATTCGGACCTTGGAAAACAAGAGAAAGGACAAACAAGCACAACATCCTCTTGGCATGAGGGTTAGGGTTAGCACAACAATAAAAATCATCACGCCAAGGGGGTACATGCTTGAAGTATAACCAAGAATCCTTTGAAGTGAGTATTAAAAACTCAATGAATGATGTACAAAAGATTTTGTTATGGGATGCACCAAGTGTGATACTTTGCTTGTCATGTAGACCAAGAAACAAGTTGGGTGCACCAACATCACTATTTCTACATTTGGCACCGGGGTCAAATGGGAAAAGTGGCCATAGACATGGGTCTAGACAACACTCCACTTCCCCGTGGTCTACACCCAAACTAAACGACATAATCTCTATAATAGCATACATATCATCCAAAGCAAATAGAGAATAGGGAAAGGTATCACTCAAATCGACATCTACCAAGGTGCCCTCATGTGTGTACTCCCTACTAGTTTTCCAATAATAACCATGAGTACTCTTAACAATAAAGTCACACAAAGTAAAAGAAGAAGTACTTCCGCAACTGCACATTCCTTACCCCTAAGAGTACTCTCATTTTCCAAGAAGAGATTTCCATCTTTAGAAGGAATGTTGTCACACCAAAGTGGGTTAGCATATAGGCTATAGCTTTCAAGGTAAGTTATACCATCATTTTCACCACTAGCTTTATTAGAAGTGTTTAAATTATCTTTAAACAGGACATTACACCTAAAGAGAGTGTGATCTACCTCACGGACAGATTTGGAACAAGCAAGTTCCTCACACTCTAAATGATCAATATTAAGTTTCAAGGATTCTCTAAATACAAGATTACCCCAAGAAGAGATCTCGGGTTCACTCCCACTTTGTTGACCAATATTTTCAAATGCTTCACTCACTTGAGTTTTATTAAGCACATCACACACATACTCCAGTGGGGGATAATTTTCACAAACAAGTTGATCAACATCAATTACACAAGACGATGTACTTCCGTTCAACATATAGGCTTCAACACTAGGTGAACATAAATTGATCTTACAAGAAGAGTCAATTTCGTCATCAATAGGATCAACTAATGTATCCAAACTCACAATATGTACATTATCAACAAGAGGCAAGGAATCATTAGAATCATAAATAAGTAAGCTACTACTCACACTCAATGACTTACTAGCCACAAAATTGTCATTCACATGCACTAAAGTGTAAGAGTTAGCTATTTTACCTTTAAGATCTTGAGTAGACTCTTCCTTGCCGTGAGGTGAAGATTCTCCACAAGCTTGGACAACAACTTCCTTTTGGCATTGTTTGCCTCCGCTTACCATGTTGGTACCTACACAAATGTCCTTAGAAATGGAAGGACAAACAATGTTAGCATGGGTTGGTGGCAATCCCCTCACTTCACTCCATATATCCTCTCCCTTTTCCACTCTCGGATTACCACCTTGCTCTCTTTTACTCCTCTCAATCTTTTGTCTCTCATCATAAATCAGATTAGAGTAGGTAAGAATTTCTCTTTGCGGTTTGGGTAGTAAGTACGTTATGAGGCGATTTCCCCATTGGTCTCTTACAACATTAGGCCAATTTTGCACGTTAGGAACTTGATGTCGGGCAAACTAATCGGCACCCAAGCTCATATGACCGTAGGTTAAGGAAAAAACATCGCACCACACCTCCTCATGGTAATCAAATTGGGAGAAGACAACTTTTACCCTCTCGGTAACCTTGAACTCTCCCAAGTAGTATGGAACAAGTAAAAGCTCTCGAAATAACCCCAAGTAGTCAACCATGGATGGAAGAATGTAGTTTCCATAGTACCTATCATTCAACACCATAAGGCAGCCTAGTATCCCACAAATAGTCACCTTTCTAGAGTGTACACTCCTCCTTGGATCAACATTGAAAGGCGCACGAGTATCCTTTGGTTTTGGAGATTCTTTCCCTCTTCTTCTCATGGGACAAACTCTACTATAGCTAGTATAACCAGTCACTTCATGTCGACCTTGATAATAAGTACTACAAGGTGAAGAATATGATCTTTCATACTCCACACGCGTACTCTCATCATAGCTCTCATAAACTTTACGAATGAAAGGGTTATACCTAACACCAAATGTAGGTTCAGAGTGGGAAGTATAAGACTCCTTACATGCCCCAACTTCATCATAAAAATCATCATGAGGTCCTTCATTATCTGCAAATTCACCATAAGCACTAGGCACATCATTCCCCTCATTTTCTCCCCTAAACCCAAGACCCTCAAATCTGCCCAAGTTTTGATCATGGCTAATTTCATAGCCCACACAATCTCCCTCAACTTCGTAGCCATAAAACCCTTCACTATAATCATAGTCTCCCATGTTGTAGTCACAATAATCCCTGGTTATCGAAGACATGTTCTCCTAATGTCACCTTTGTAACTACACAATGAACAAACAATATTAGTAGTAAAGAGTCCTTACCAACACTCATATATACTAACCTTTGTGATTCTTACAATTGAGGCGGCGAATATTGAAAGTTTCTTATACTCCGGTAGTCAATAAGATGTCAATTCTACTTGGCGACCGGAATAGATTCTCGTTTAATAGACTCAAGACACAAAATAAAATTTACTTACGAACTTGAAAGAAAGAAGTTACGATGAGTTTGAAATGATAAAAGTACACAAACAACAAAGACACGAAAGAAATAGATTCAACAATTAATCTACAACTAAGTAGGTGATTACTAGTTGTTAATTAATTCAAGAATCAAGACATGAAACTAGGAAACAATAAAATGAAACTAAGAATCTAAAATTTGAGCTAAATTTGTTGTGTGAATAGTAAAACATGATGTGGCAGCCACGTATTGATTGCATCGTAACAAATTTATTTTCCAAAATTGGAATTCTTGATCAATTTGTA